>NW_016802972.1:180676-252448 GCF_001698545.2 Rhinopithecus bieti | reverse complement strand
TCTCTCTTTCTTTCTTTTCTCTCTCTCTCTTTCTCTCTGTCTCTGTCTCTGTGGCTTTCTTTTTATTTTTTTGAGACAGGGTCTCCCTCTGTTGGCCAGGCTGGAGTGCAGTGACGAGATCACAGCTCACTGCAGCCTTGACACCTGGGCTCAAGCAATTCTCCCTTCTCAGCCACCCAAGTAGTTGAGAATATAGGTGTGCACCCCCACGCTTGGCTAATTTTTCAATTTTTTGTAGAGATGAAGTCTCACTATGTTGGCCAGCCTGGTCTTCTGGTCTTAAGCCATCCTCCTGCCTCGGCCTCTCAGAGTGTTAGGATTATAGATGTGAGCCACTGCGCCCAGCCAGAGCAATCTTCAAGTTATGTACCAGTAATTTATATAGCTTTTCTAAAATTTAAGCAAGTACTGAATGGACTATAGTTATTATCTAAAATTTAAGCAAGTACTGAGTGAACTATAGTCATTATATGATTTTTTAAAAAAATTCAGTAGCTTTTGGGAGTACAAGTGTTTTTTGGTTACATGGATGAATTCTATAGTGGTGAATTCTGAGATTTTAGTGCACCTGCTATCAAAGCAGTGTACACTGTACCAAATATATAGTCTTTTGTCTCTTACCTCTTCCCAGACTCCCCTTCTCCAAGTCCTCAAAGTCCGTTATATCACTCTTGTCTTTGCATCCTTATAGCTTAGCTCCCATTTTTAAATGAAAACATATATTTAGTTTTCCATTCCTGAGTTACTTCAATAATGGCCTCCAGTTCCATCCAAGTTGCTGCAAAATACATTATTTCGTTCCTTTTTATGGCTGAGTAGTACTCCATGGTGTGTGTGTGTGTGTGTGTGTGTGTGTATTTATGTATATATATAGAAAATGTTTTCTTTATCCACTCATTGGTCGATGGGTACCACAGGTTGGTTGGTTCCATATCTTTGCAGTTGTGAATTGTGCTGCTATAAACATTCATGTTCATGTATCTTTTTCATATAATGACTTCTTTTCCTTTGGGCAGATACCCAGTAGTGGGATTACTGAATCAAATGGTAGATCTACTATTAGTTCTTTAAGGAATCTCCTTACTGTTTTCCATAGAGGTTGTGCTAATTTACATTCCCACTGGCAGTGTAAAAGTGTCCCCTTTTCACCACATCCATGCCAGATCTATTGTTTTTTGACTTTTTAGTTGTGGCCATTCTTGCAGGAGTAAGGTGGTATTTCATTGTGGTTTTAATTTGCATTTCCCTGATGATTAGTGATGTTGAGCATTGTTTTCATATGTTTGTTGGCCATTTGTATATCTTCTTTTGAGAATTGTCTATTCATATCCTTTGCCCACTTTTTGATGGGATTATTTGTTTTTCCTTGCTGATTTGTTTGAGCTTCTTATAGATTCTGGATAGTAGTCCTTTGTTAGATGCGTAGTTGGCAAATATTTTCTTGCATTCTGTGGGTTGTCTGTTTACTCTGATGATTATTTCTTTGCTGTGCAGAGCTTTTTAGTTTAATTAGGTCCTATTTATTTATTTTTGGTTTTGTTGCATTTGCTTTTGGGGTCTTAGTCATGAATTCTTTGCCTAGACCAATGTTCAGAAGAGTTTTTTCAATGTTATCTTCTAGAATTGTTATGGTTTCAAGTCTTAGATTTCAGTCTTCGATCCATCTTGAGTTGATTTTTGTATAAGTTGAGAGAAGGGGATCCAGTTTCATTCTTCTACATGTGATTTGCCTGTTTTCCCAGCAGCATTTACTGAATAGGGTGTCCTTTTCCCAATTTCTGTTTTTGTATGCTTTGTAAAAGATCAGTTGGCTGAAAGTATTTGGCTTTATTTCTGGGGTCTTTATTTTGTTCCATGGATCTAAGTGCCTATTTTTATACCAGTACTATGCTGTTTTGGTAACTATAACCTTGTAGTATAATTTGAAGTCTGGTACTGTGATGCCTCCAGATTTGTTCTTTTTGCTTCATATTGCTTTAGCTATTTGGGCTCTTTTTTTGTTCCATATGAGTTTTAGGATTGTTTTATTCTAGTTATGTGAAAAATGATGTTGTTATTTTGATGGGAATTGCATTGAATCTGTAGATTGGGCAATATGGTCATTTTCACAATATTGATTCTTCCTATCCATGAGCATGTGTCCATTTGTTTGTGTCATCTATAATTTATTTCAGCTGTGTTTTGTAGTTTTCCTTGTATGGAGCTTCATCTCCTTGGTTAACTATATTCCTAGGTATTTTATTTTATTTTTGTAGCTGTTATAAAAGAGATTGAGTTCTTGATTTGATTCTCAGCTTTGTTGTTGGTGTATAGCAGTGCTACTGATTTGCATACATTGATTTTGTAACCTGAGACTACTGAAATTGTTTATCAGATCTAGGAATCTTTTGGATGAGCCCTTAGGATTTTCTAGGTAAACGATCATATAATTGACAAACAGCTCTAGTTTGACTTCCTCTTTTCCAGTTTGGACCCCTTTGTTTCTTTCTCTTGCCTGATTGGTTTGGCTGGGACTTTCAGTACTGTGTCGAATAGAAGTGCTGAAAGTGGGCATCCTTGTCTTGTTCCAGTTCTTAGGGGGAATGCTTTCAACTTTTCCCCCTTCAATCTGAAGTTGGCTGTGGGTTTTTCAGATATGGCTTTTATTATTTTGGGATAAGTCCCCTCTATGTCTAATTTACTGAAAGCTTTATTTTTTATCATAAAGGGATTTTATCAAATGCTTGTTCTGCATTTATTGAGATGATTACATAGTTTTTGTCTTTAATTCTGTTTATGTGATATGTCACATTTATTGACTTGCATATGTTAAACCATTCCTGCATCCTTGGGATGAAACCGACTTGATCATGATGTATTATCTTTTTCATGTACTGTTGGATTTGGTTAGCTAGTATTTTGTTGAGGATTTTTGCTTCTATGTTCATCAGGGATATTGTTCTGTAGTTTTTTTTTGTTATGTCCTTTTCTGTTTTTGGTATTAGTGTGATACTGGCTTTATAGAATGATTTAGGGCAGATTCCCTCTTTTTCTGTCTTTTGGAATAGCATCAATAGCATTGGTACCAATTCTTTGAATGTCTGTTAAAATGCAGCTGTGAAACCTTCTGGTCCTGGGCTCTTTCTGATTCAATCTCTCTGCTTGTTATTGGTCTGTTCATGGTATCTATTTCTTGCTATAGCTATTATACGACTAATCCAAGGTACCAAAAAGCATTTTGCATGATTTAGCAGGCCATCCTTTTTCCTTGTGTCCTAATGAGGAAGTTTTTTGACCCTTCATAATTCTCTTAACAAGGATTTTTAGCTCCTCCTCCATCATTTTGTAAAATAATGATGATAATTTAAAACTTCCATCAACGTATTAAATTTTCAAAATGAACCAACTAAAACTACAAAATCTCAAAGTTTGAGTTTTAAACTGAATATTTGAAGCTAATATAGAAATTTTTGATAAGAATATCGGTGCGGACATATAAAACTCAAACCTTCACAGCTAATAGTGATGTCTATTAGCATTTTTAAGAGTGCTAATGCAAGGTAAGCTCTCTTTTTTTTTTTTTGAGATGGGAATTTTTGCCCTGTTGCCCACACTGGAGTACAGTGGCATGGTCTTGGCTTACTGCAACTTCTGCCTCCTGGGCAAGAGATTCTTTTGCCTCAGCCGCCTGAGTAGCTGGGATTACAGGCATGTGCCACCATGCCCAGCTAATTTTTGTATTTTTAGTACAGATGGGGTTTCACCATATTGGCCAGTCTGGTCTAGAACTACTGACTTTGTGATCTGCCTGTCTCAGCATCCCAAAGTGCTGGGATTACAGGTGTGAGCCACCATGCCTGGCTGCAAGGTACTGTTAATGGCTTTTAAATAATATTTAACAGAGAGTTCACACAAGTTAGTCCAATGTAGTTAGTGTTAGTGTCCAATAATATATGAACATACTTCAAGACAATTGCTGCTACATTTTCAATGTAATTATTAATTGTGGTCTGAAAAACACACATAAATGCAAGTGAGACTAAAAGTTGTGTCACAAAAAGAAAAAAAAAAAGAAAATAAATCCAATGGATCAATTAATGCTGTCAACAGAACAGGCAAGAATGTAACATTACATGTAATTTTTGTTTTCAAAAAAGACACTAAAATGCCACTGGATTAAAATGTATTTATGATGATTATTATTATTTTTGAGACAGGGTCTTGGTCTGTCACGCAGGCTGGAGTGAAGTGGTGCAATCATGGCTCACTGCAGCCTTGAACTCCTAGGCTCATGTGATTCTCCTGCCTCAGCCTCCTGCCTCAGCCTCCTGCCTCAGCCTCCTGACTGTGACTGCAGGTGTATGCCGCCATGCCTGACTGATTTTTAAATTTCTTTTGTGGTGACAGGGTCTCCCTATGTTTCCCAGGCTGGTCTCCAACTCCTCGGCTCAAGTGATCTTCCCACCTTGGCCTCCCAAAGTGCTGGGATTCCAGGTGTGAGCCACTGCACTCCACCAGACTGTAATTTATTCAGAACATCTTTAGTGTTCATTCGCAGAGATCTTGATCTGCTCAGTAATGCCTTCACAAGATCGATTATAGCCATCTTTTGCAGTGAATGGGTAGGCTGGTCTTCCTATGGTAGTAGGGGGCAGTCTTTTTTTTTTTTTTTTTAAATCTTCACGTTTTATTTATTTATTATTTGCTTTTTAAGTTATACATTGAACCAGGAGCGGTGGCTCATGCCTGTAATCCCAGCACTTTGGGAGGCCGAGGCAGTCGGATCATGAGGTCAAGAGTTCAAGACCAGCCTGGCCAACATGGTGAAACCCCATCTCTACTAAAAATACAAAAATAAGCTGGGCTTGGTGGCACGTGCCTGTAATACCAGCCAATTGGGAGGCTGAGGCAGGGGAATTGCTTGAACCCAGGAGGCGGAGGTTGCCATGAGCCAAGACCGGGCCACTGCACTCCAGCCCGGCAACAGAGCGATACTCCGTCTCAAAAAAAAAAAAAAAAAAAAAAAATTAAATTATACGTTAAGCCTTGTGATACATGTGCAGAACGTGCAGGTTTGTTACCTAGGTATACAAGTGCCATGGTGGTTTGCTGCACCCATCAACCCGTCATCTAGGTTTTAAGCCTCACATGCATTAGGTATTCGTCCTAATGCTCTCCCTCCCCCTTGATCCCCACCCCACAACAGGCTCCAGTGATGTTCCCCTCCCTGTGTCCATGTGTTCCCTTTGTTCAGCTCCCACTTATGAGTGAAAGCATGTGGTGTTTGGTTTTCTGTTCCTGTGTTAGTTTGCTGAGAATGATGGTTTCCAGTTTCATCTATGTCCCTGCAAAGGACATGAACTCATTCTCTTTTATGACTGCATAGCATTCCATGGTGTATATGTGCCACATTTTCTTTATACAGTCTATCATTGATGGACATTTGGGTTGGTTCCAAGTCTTTGCTATTGTAAATAGTGCTTCAATAAACATACGTGTGCATGTGTCTTTATAGCAGGATGATTTATAATCCTTTGGATATATACTCAGTAATGGGATTGATGGGTCAAATGGTATTTCTGGTTCTAGATCCTTGAGGAATCACCACACTGTCTTCCATTATGGTTGAACTGATTTACACTTCCACTGACAGCGTAAAAGCATTCCTATTTCTCCACATCCTCTCCAGCATTTGTTGTTTTCTGACTTTTTAATGATCACCATTCTAACTGGCGTGAGATGGTATCTCATTGTGGTTTTGATTTGCATTTCTCTAATGGCCAGTGATGATGAGCTTTTTTTTTTTTTTTATATGTTTGTTGGCTGCATAAATGTCTTCTTTTGAGAAGTGTCTGTTCGTGTCCTTTGCCCACTTTTTGATGGGGTTGCTTGTTTTTTTCTTGTAAATTTAAGTTCCTTGTGGATTCTGGATTTAGACCTTTGTCAGATGGATAGGTTGCAAAAATTTTCTCTCATTCTGTAGGTTGCCTGTTCACTCTGAAGATAGTTTCTTTTGCTGTGCAGAAGCTCTTTAGTTTAATTAGATCTCATTTATCAATTTTGGCTTTTGTTGCCATTGCTTTTGGTGTTTTAGACATGAAGTCCTTGCCCATGTCTATGCCGTGAATGGTATTGCCTAGGTTTTCTTCTAGGGTTTTTATGGTTTTAGGTTTTACATTTAAGTCTTTAATCCATCTTGAGTTAATTTTTGTATAAGGTGTAAGGAAGGAACCCAGGTTCAGCTTTCTGCATATGGCTAGCCAGTTTTTCCAGCACCATTTATAAAATAGGGAATCCTTTCCCCATTGCTTGTTTTTGTCAGGTTTGTTGAAGATCAGATGGTTGTAGATGTGTGGTGTTATTTCTGAGGCCTCTGTTCTGTTCCATTGGTCTATATATCTGTTTTGGTATCAGCACCATGCTGTTTTGGTTACTGTAGCCTTGTAGTATAGTTTGAAGTCAGATAGTGTGATGCCTTCAGCTTTGTTCTTTTGCTTAGGATTGTCTTGGCTATATGGGCTCTTTTTCAGTTGCATATGAAATTTATAGTAGTTTTCACAAGATAAATTACAGCCAACTTTTGCAGCAAATGGTTAGGCTGGTCCTCCTGTGGTAGTAGGGGGCAGTTTTGTTTTTCTTTTATTTTGAGACAGTCTCACTCTATCACCCAGGCTGGAGTGCAGTGACATGAACTTGGCTCACTGCAACCTCTGCCTCTGGATTCAGGTGATTCTCCTGCCTCAGCCTCCTGAGTAGCCAGGATTATAGGTGCCCACCACCACACCCAGCTAATTTTTGTATTTTTAGTAGAGATGGCATTTCACGATGTTGGCCAGGCTGGTCTCAAACTCCTGACCTCAAGTGATTCACCTGCTTCAGCCTCCCAAAGTCCTGGGATTAGAGGCGTGAGTCACCGAACCCGACCCTCTTTGCCCATTTTTAAATTGGGTTATTTATTATCTTGCTACTGAGTTGTTTATATGTTATGGATATTAACCATTTATCAGTTGCATGGTTTGCAAATATTTTCTTCCAGTCTGTAGGTTGTCTCTTCACTCTGTTAATTATTCCTTTATTGTGCAGAAGCTTTTTAGTTTGATGCAATTCCACTTGTCTGTTTTTGTTTTTGCTGCTTGTGCTTTCAGGATCATATAAAAAAATAATTGCCCAGACCAATGTCACAAAGCTTTTCCTCTATGTTTGCTTCTAATAGTTTATAGTGTTGGCTCTTACATTTAAGCCTTTAACTCACTTTTTAATTTTTTTTTAATTTTTAAGTTTTATTTTATTTTAGACAGAGTCTAGCTCTATTGCCCAGGCTGGAGTGCAATGGTGCAATTTCGGCTCACTGCAACCTCTGCCTGCCAGGTTCAAGAGATTCTCCTGCCTCAGCTTCCCGAGTAGCTGGAATTACAGGCATCTGCCACCACGTCCAGCTAATTTTTTGTATTTTTAATAGAGACGGGGTTTCACCATGATGGTCAGGCTGGTCTCGAACTCCTGATCTAAGGTAATCCACCCACCTCAGTCTCCCAAAGTGCTGGGATTACAGGCATGAGCCACTGCTCCCAGCCCAACGCTTTTGATTTTTGTATTTGGTTTGAGATAAAGGCTCATTTATTCTTCTGCCTGTGGATATCCAGTGTTCTTAACACCATTTGTTAAAAAGGCTGTCCTTTCCCCATTGTATGCTCTTGGCACCTTTGTTGAAAATTTGTTGATTGTAAATGCATGGGGTCATTTCTGAGCTCTCTATACTGTTCCATTGGTCAATATCTCTGCTTTTATGCCAGTGTCATGCTGTTTTGCTGACTATACCTTTGTAGTGTATTTTGATGTCAGGTAGTGTGATACCTCTACTTTTATTGTTTATGCTCAAGATTGTCTTGGCTGTTTCAGGTCTTTCGTGACTTCATAATTTTAGTATTGCTTTTCCTATTTCTGTAAGAAATGCCATTGGGATTTTGGTAGGAATTACATTGACTCTATAGATCACTTTGAGTAGTATGGACCTTTAAAAAATATTCTTTCAATCTATAATATGAGATATCTTTCCCTTGATTTTTGTCTTAATTTTCTTTCATCAATGTTTTATAGTTTTAGTGAGCATATTTTTCACCTTCTTGGTTATATTAACCTGTAAGTATTTTATTTTTTGATGCCATTGTAAATGGGATTAATTTCTTTTTCAGATAGTTTGTCATTAGTGTATAGAAATACAACTAATTTTTATATGTTCATTTTGTATTCCGTAACTTTACTAAATTTGTTTATTAAATTTAATAACTTTTTTGTAGAGTATTTGTAACAAGTTTCTTATGTATATGATCATGTCAATTGCAAACAGGGACAATTTTTTTCTTTATTTTTAACTTGGATGCGTTTCTTATCTTTTTCTTGCCCAATTGCTCTGACTTGGACTTTCTGTACTGTGTTGAATAGAAGTGGTGAGTGTGGGCATCCTTGCCTTGTTCCTAATTTTAGTGGTAAAATAAATTTTTCACCACTGGGTATGATGTTAACCAGATACTTTTTATTTATGTTCTTTATCATGTTGATGTAATTTCCCCGTATTTCTAGTTTGTTGAGGGTTTTTAATCATGAGTGGCTATTCCTGTGGCCTGAATGTTTGTGTCTTGCTATTCATATGCTGAAGCCATAAGTTGAATTCATATGTTGAAGCCTAATTCTTTGTGTGATGGTATTTGTAGATGCGACCTTTGGAAGGTGTTTAGGTCATAAGAGTGTGGCCTTCATGAATAGGATTACTGCCCTTAGACAAAGCAAAATGATGGTTGCTTATGAACCAGAAAATAGGCTCTCACCAGATATTGAATCTGCTTGCCCCTTGATTTTGGATGTCACAAGTCTTCAGAACTATGAGAAATAAATTTCTATTGCTTGTAACTCATCCAGTCTATGTTATTTGTTATACCAAATAAGCTAAGACAGATGTTTAATTTTATTAAATGCTTTCTTTTTTTTATTGATATGATCATGTTATTTTTATTCCTTATTCTGTTAATGTGGTACATCACATTTATTGATTTGCATATGTTGAGCCATCCTTGTGTGCCAGGAATAAAGCCCACATGGTCATGGTGTATGATCCTTTTGTGCTATTGAATTTAGTTTGCTAGTATTTTATTTAGGATTTTGGATCTATGTTCAATAGGGAAATTGGCATGTAGTGATCTTTTCTCATGGTGTGTTTGTTGGGATTTAGTGTCAGGATAGTGCTTGCCTCATACAATAAGTTTGGAAGTATTCTCTCCTCTTCAATTTTTTGGACGAGTTTGAGAAGAATTGATATTAATTCTTCTTTAAATGTTTGGTAGAATTTGCCTGAGAAGCCATCAGGTCCTGGGCTTTTCTTTGTTAGGAGGACTTTGATTACTGATTCAATCTCCTTACTCATTATAGATCTGTTTAAACTTTCTATTGCCTTATGATTCAGGCTTGGTAGGTTGTATATTTCTAGGAATTTATCCATTCCTTCAAGGTTATCGAGTTTGTGAACATATAATTGTTCACAGTAGTCTCTTATGACCCTTTTTATTGCTATGGCATCAGTTGTATGTTCTTTAATTTATAATTTCACTTATCTGTTGTTTCTGTTGTTTCTCCCTTTTTCCTTGGTCTACCTAAAAGCTTGTCAATTCTTTTTTTTTTTATTTTTTTTTTTGAGGCAGAGTCTTGCTCTGTTGCCCAGGCTGGAGTGCAGTGGCATGATCACAGCTCATTTCATTCTCCACCTCACAGATTCAAGTGATTCTCCTGCCTCAGGCTCCTGAATAGCTGGCATTACAGGCATGTGCCACTACACCTGACTGATTTTCATATTTTTAGTAGAGACAGAGTTTCACCATGTTGGTCAGGCTCGTTTTGAACTCCTCACCTCAGGTGATCCACCTGCCTCGACATCCCAAAGTGCTGGGATTGCAGGCATGAGCCACCGCGCCTGGCCAAAGCTTGTCAATTCTATCTTTTTGAAAAATCAACTTAATTTCATTGATTTTTTTCCTATTCTCTATTTGATTTATTTTTCTGTGATCTTTATTATTTTCTTCCTTCTACTAACTTTAGGTTTAGTTTGTTCTTTTATTTCTCATTCCTCGAGGTGTAAAGTTAGGTTTTGTAATTGAAATCTTTCTTTTTGTTTTAAAGTTAGGTGTTTATCACTCTGAACTTCCCTTTAGTACTGCTTTTGCTGCCTCCCAGTAAGTTTGGTATATTACGTTTTTGTTTTCATTTATCTCACATTATTTTCTAATTTCTTTTTTTATCCACTGGTTGTTCAAGGGTGTATTGTTTAATTTTTACATATGTATGTTTTTTCCAGTTTTTCTCCTGGTATTGAATTTTAGTTTCATTCCATTGTGGTTGGAAAAGATTCTTGATATAATTTCAATCATTTTAAATTTGTTAAGACTTGTTTTGTGACCTAACATGTGGTCTATCCTGGGGAATGGTCCATGTGTGCTTGAGAAGCATGTATATTCTGCAGTAGTTAGCTTGTGTATTTTGTATATGTCTGTTAAGGCTGTTTGGTCCATAGTGTCATTCAAATGTACTATTTCTCTCTCTCTCTCTCTTTTTTTTTTTTCCTAGTTGTTCTACTTGCTATTGAAGGTAGGATTTTGAAGTTTCTTACTATTGAATTGCTGTTTATTTCTCCCTTCAGTTCTGTCATTATTTGCTTTATATATTTAGATGTCTGATGGGTGTGTATATAATTAGTTGTTACACAATATAAATAACTGATGGGTGTGTATATAATTAGTTGTTACAACTCCTGGTGAAATGGCCATTTCATCATTATATAATATCATCATTTGTTTCTTGACTTAAAGTCTATTTTGTCTGATATTAGCATGTCATTCTGCTCCCTTTTGGTTGCCATTTTCATGGAATAGCATTTTCTGCTCCTTTACTTTTAGCCTAAGTGTCAGTAAATACAAAGTGGGTATCTTGTAGACAGCATATAATTGGATTTTGTATTTTTATTAATTCTGCCACTCTGTTTTGAGAGTTTACTTCTGTTTACATTTAAAGTAATTATTGACAGAGCAGGATTTACTACTGCCATTTTGTTAATTGTTTTCTGTTCGTCATGTAGGTCTTTTGTCCCTCTTCTCTTGCTGTCTTCCTTTGGGTTTTATTGTAGTTAATTTTTGTATTAATATGCTTTCATTCTGTTCTCTTTTTGTGTATACAACTTCTAAAGGTATTTTCTTTGTGTTTTCCACAAAACATCTTATAATTATCATGGTCTATTTTAAGCTGATAACAACTGAACTTAAATCACATACACCCTATACTTTTATTCCCCATTACATGTTTTATGTTATTTGCAGGGGCCATTGAAAACAATATGCTAAGAATAGATAAGGCTCAAGGACAGTATCTCTAGCTAGTTGCACTTTTAATGAACTCCAGTAGTCAAGGACAGTATCTCTAGTTGAACTTTTAACGAACTCTAGTAGGCGCCAAGAAGGCAGACAAATAAGAAAGAGCTTAGAGACAAGGAACTAAGCAGAAAGTTACATCTGGGTGCAGAAAGTTTGTTTTACATTGTGTTATTTTGCTGACGTGGGGTTTATGGAGTATAAATAAAGTGAGGCGGAGGCTCTAGGCGCGGCCGCCATGTTCTCTGTTTGTCTTTGTCTCTTGTGTCTGTTCATTCTCCACCACCCCCGGCACGGTCCTCAATAGTTATTGATTCACAATTTACAGTTATTTATATTGTGTATCCAGTAACATAATTTTAGCTATATTTTTAATATCTTTGTCTTATAACTTTTATATCATACCTGGCATTAAGGACATGACAAAATCACTTTTAAAATTTCTTTAAAATTTATTATTTGGCTGTTAGTTTTTCAGTATTACTCCTGCACATACTTTAAAGAGTCAAAATAGTTCCAAAAAGCTCACTGTTAAAAAAACAACAATTTCCACATACACTATGGTTTTGGCTTCATTTCCCCTGCTCTTGACAGAACCACTTTCAGCTCTTTCAATTCTCTATCTGTTCAAATTACGTAATAATAATTTTGCTACTTTTTGATTTTGTTTTAGCACTGACTTCCCACCATGGAAGGTGGAGATTGATCTCTTTTTCAGTTTTCCTTTTGCCACATAGTAGCACTCTTTTACCCCCATTCACTCCTCATGTTTACGTGATCATTTTGGTTAGATCAACATTCAGTATTTGCATTATTCTGACTACATAAATGAAATTCAGCTGAGCTGAATAATATACTTTTACTTTTCCCTGTACCCAGGGAAATGCAGGTAATTAATAGAAACTTGGGGTTGGGTGTGGTGGCTCACACCTATAATCCTAGCACTTGAGAGGCTGATAGGGCAGAATTGCTTGAGCCCAGGAGTTCAAGACTGGCCTGGGCCACAAAGTGAGACCCTGTTTTTATTTTTAAAGTTTTTTTAAAAAAGAAATTATGGGTATCCTCTTGAGGTTGTGGTCTAAAGGTGAATAATTCCTTGATAAGGTCTAAGCTGCCCTAGTCCTTGGTTAGTTGCAAGAGATGAGACTTGAGTAGAGCTTAGAGAACCTCTGTCTGGGTCATGCTGGATGACTGAGTTATATATCTCCTGTCTTTCCTACCCCCTCTCTCTCCACCTCTTTTTTGCCCTCAGCGGATAGCAGGCTCCAAGCTCTCTCCCAGGCTCCAGTATTTTGGTCAGTCACTGAGTGGGGGGCAGGACCTCACAATGGATGGACTGGTGGACCTGACTGTAGGAGCCCAGGGGCACGTGCTGTTGTTCAGGTGAGAATGCCTTTTGGAGTCAACCAGACATTCTCCTTTGAAGGAATGTTTCTTGTTTGAAGGTCCCTGATGGTTTTCTGGTGTCCCTGCAGGTCCCAGCCAGTACTGAGAGTCGAGGCAACTATGGAGTTCAATCCCAGGGAAGTGGCAAGGAATGTATTTGAGTGTAATGATCAGATGGTGAAAGGCAAGGAAGCTGGGGAGGTCAGAGTCTGCCTCCGTGTCCAGAAGAGCACACGGGATCGACTAAGAGAAGGTGAGTCTCAAGAGGTTAAATGACCGAGGACATGAATGGGTGCTGCAATCCACTCTGCCCAGCCTTCTGGTTGTCCTGAACTGAGTTCTCATAGGCTCTGACAACTTTCTCCAAGCCTTACCTGAATGAGCAGGCTATTGCCCTGCTGGGTGGGGAAGTCCAGTGGACCTCCCTAAAGAGGTGGGCATGTGGCACTTTCTTACTCCCTCAGTTCTCCGGAGAACTGAGGTCCCCATGCCTGTGAACAAACCATGTTTTTGTTTTTTAATAAATGGAGAGAAAACCTATTTGGGGAGATTGAATTGATGAAGCTAAACAGAAATTTACAAAGCACTCACATACACGTTTTATCACTGGTGACTTCTTCCCTCGTTCCTATTCTCAAAGAGTAGAATTGTGTTTGGGGTAGGAGAATAGTAATGACAATACTAAGAATAACTATCTCTAGTAGTGACAGTAGTAGGAATAACTGTCTCTAGTAATGACAGTACTAGAAAGAATTGTATCCTCTTTAAAGGTAAAATTATTAGCTGGGCATGATGGCAATTTCTTGTAGTCTCAGCAACTTGAGAGGCTGAGGTGGGAGGATCATTTGAGCCCAGGAGGTTGAGGCCAGCCTGGGCAACATAGAAAGACCCATCCCTAAAAAATAATTACCTTTCTAGGAGCAGTTTTTCTGGGCTGAGGAGATAGCATTCCAGATATGAGGGCAGCCAGCATGGCTAGAAATTAAGAGCAAAATGTTAGAGAGTAGGGAATTGAAGAAGAGTTACCCCCAAACCTACATAGAAATCCCCCTCTACTCTTTGGCTGACTCCTAAGACATGAATGCCCAGGTCAGTACTCCAAGAAACCCAGTAGAAAACAGCAACTGAAAAGCCAAAGAGCTGATCAGAGAATTTGGCAGCTTCCCAGTGCTGGTGGGACAGAGATTTGAGAGGCCTTGGTAAATGCCTTGGTCTTTCCATTGAGACAACTGACTAGCAACCAAGAGAAACAATATACAATAGAAACAGACCCACAGGTGATTCAGAAATTAGAGTGACTGGATAGGAATTTTAAAAAGGTAACTATAATTAATATCTTCAAGAAAAAAGGGAAAGGATGAGAACTTCATCAAAAACCTGGAATTCATAAAATAGAGTCAAATGGAAACTCTAGAACCAAAAAACGCAATGACTGAAATGAAGAATTCAGTAAATAGATTTATAGCAGATTAGAAGCAGAACAGAGAATTAGTGAACTAGAAGACAAGTCATTTGAAAGTATCTGGATAAATATGCAGGTAAAAAGAACGAAAAATACAGAAAACATCATAAGAGATGTGTGGGTTATGGTGAAAGATCTAACAAACATGTAATTGGAATTACAGAAAGTGGTGGTGGGGGAGGAGAGAGAGAGAAAGAGACAGAGAGAGAGAGAGAAAGAAAATAGGAAAGATGGAATAGGAAAGACAGAATAGGAAAGATGGAATAAGATGGAATAGGAAAGATGTTAAAGAATTTCCAACTTCACTTGGGAGTCGCCCCAGGCCAGGGGGCGACACCGCGTCCCCTCCCTTCTTAGCCTAGCCGCCACCCAGCTTTAGGGCCTAAGGGCAAATCAAGCGCCCGGTCCTCCCGGCGCCGTGTGCGCGGCCCGCCCAGGCCCTTGGCCACCGTCGCCGCGGGGACAGGCCGCGAGCCACAGAGGCCTGGTGCGCGCCCCACCCCTGAGCCCGCAGTAGGAGCGGCCTCAGCCCGTGAGCGGGGAGTCGTCCCCTTAGTCATCCCTCGCACTCAGAGGGCCGCTGGGGCGGGGCAGGCCTTCGGGCCGAGGGCCACCCGGGCGGTCGAATCCCTCAACTCCCGCGGGTGGCCCGGCGAGGGAAGGAGCCGAGTTCGGTTTCCTCAAAATCATAAAAGCAGGAAAACGCAAGACAAAGAAATCCAACAAGGCTAGTGATTTCAGCGATATGGAGAATTGGCCAACGCCAAGTGAATCAGCAAACACTGGATTTCAGAGTGTCCTCAGCCAAGGAAATAAAAAGCCACAAAATAGAAAAGAAAAAGAAGAGAAGGTTGAAAAGAGAAGTAACAATGAGAGCAAAGAAAATCTGGAAACAAAGTTAAATGGTTCTGGTGAAAATGTCAGTGAGGATGAGGCTCAGTCAAGTAATCAATGAAAGAGAGCTAATAAGCACAAGCGGGTACCACTCCACTTAGATGATGTAAGATCAGAGAGTCAAGAAAGACCTGGATCCTGGAACAGCTCAAGATGTCAACCTGAAGCAAATAAACCAACACATAACAATAGGAGAAATGATACACGAAATTGGAGGTGAGACAGAGAAAAAAAGAGATCAAGATGAAGTTTCTAGTGTGAGAAGTGAGGGTGGTAATATCCGAGGTTCCTTTAAAGGTCGAGGAAGAGGCCGAGGACAGGGAAGAGGACGAGGCGGAGGAAATCCTCGACTGAACTTTGACTATTCATATGGTTATCAAGAACATGGTGAAAGGACTGATCGACCATTTCAAACAGGACTTAATACCAGCATGATGTATTACTGTGATGATGGTACAGGTGTACAGGTGTATCCTGTGGAAGAAGCATTGCTTAAAGAGTATATTAAGCATCAAATTGAATATTACTTCAGTGTAGAAAATTTGGAACGAGACTTCTTTCTTCAGGGAAAGATGGATGAACAAGGTTTCTTGCCTATTTCCCTGATTGCTGGTTTTCAGCGTGTTCAGGCTCTCACTACAAACCTTAATCACATCTTAGAAGCACTGAAGGATAGCACAGAAGTAGAAATTGTGGATGAGAAAATGAGAAAAAAGATAGAACCAGAAAAGTGGCCAGTTCCAGGCCCTCCTCCACACAATGTGCCACCAACAGACTTCTCTCAACTGATTGATTGTCCAGAGTTTGTACCAGGCCAAGCCTTTTGCTCATATACAGTCAGGGTGATGATCTTCTTAAGCTCTTGGATGTCATTTGATCAGAATATGCAGTGAAACAGGTGACTCACTGAAATGCCATTATAAATACTGGAACAAATCCTGCTGCAAAAATGAAAGTGATCAGACTGTCTTCTGTTCACGAATGTCTATTCCCACCTCCTGGTGGAGGAAGTTGGGCCAACACTGCAGTGGAGATAACCACCTTTGTGATAATGAGAGACAGACCAGAGGACTGCTACTCTTTTTATAGGAGCTGCCTATTTCTGTGTAATTGGCCTGGGCTGCATGGGCTGCTTTTATTCATGGTGGAAAAGTTAATTGTTATTATTCTGGAAATACTGCAAGAGTATGTTTTCTGTTTCCAGGGTTATGTACTTGTGTCCAGATGAATAAAGCAGAAAAAGGGGATTGAGTAGCATTTCCCAGATTCTTAAGTACTTTGCTATTTGATTTGCCTTTCAGTGTCCTGTACATTGCAAAACTCAGATATTGTCATGATGTTTCACTTGGACATAAGACTTATTAATGTGGACACTTAAGGGGTAAGGAATTTAAGAACTGGATGAGGATATTTCTTCCTTTACTCTTCAAAATGTATTTTTGATACATCAGTATGAGAGAACGTCCCATCAACAAAGCATCGATGATGGACAGTCTCACAGTATTTTTATCTTATGCTTCTTTGTCAGGCTTCTGCTTCTAATCCCAGTAAGCAAGTTGGACAGGCATTTTAAAAGCTGAAGGAAAGTGACATTATTTTAGCTAATGGTTTTAAATTTATTTTTTGTTAAGATATAATGGGTGATTATATCAGTTAGATTTATTTATTGTATCAACTTGGGTCCAAGATGATAGTTTTAGCCAGCTTGTGAACAGGCATTGGGTATGTTAGCTAAAATAACATATACTTTCTCTACAGGGTAGGTAAGATAGGTCAGTCAAGTTGGTAACCGTTTATGCATACTAATCTGTCCATTAACCGTCCATTAACCATTTATGCATACTAATAAAATTATAAGAATAAAAAAAAAGAATTTCCCCAAACTGGCCAGTTGCAGTGGCTCACACCTGTAATCCCAGCACTTTGGGAGGCCGAGGCAGGTGGATCACCTGAGGACAGGAGTTTGAGACCAACCTGGCCAACATGGTGAAACCCCGTCTCTACAAAAAATACAAAATTAGCAGGTGTGGTGGCACACATCTGTAATCCCAGCTACTCAGGAGGCTGAAGCAGAATCGCTTGAAACTGGGAGGCAGAGGTTGCAGTGACCTGAGCTCGCCCCATTGCGTTCCAGCCAGGGTGACAAGAGCGAAAGTCCATTAAAAAAAAAAAATTCCCCAAACTGATGAAAGACATCAAGATTCTTTACAAAATCAAAGCAGGATAAATATGAAGGACATTATATCAATGTATGTTATAATCAAACTGCTGAAGACCAAAGACAAAGAGAAAAAAAATTTAAAGTAGCCAGAAAAATACAGTAAATTTTTTATTGAGTAACAGAATAGCTACCATTTAGTGAGCACTTATTGTATAAAAGGCACTGTGCTAAATAGTTGATAAGCACTGTTTCATTTCCTTTTTACCATTGGGAGGGTGTCATTATTATCATTATTATCCTCACTTTAAAAATAAAGAATGGAGGCTAGGCGCAGTGGCTCACGCCTTTTATCTGAGTGCTTTGGGAGGCTGAGGCAGGTGGATTAGTTCGAGACTAGCCTGGCCAACATGGTGAAACCCCATCTCTATTAAAAATACAAAAATTAGCAGGACGTGGTGGCATGTGCCTGTAATCCTAGCTACTCGGGAGGCTGAGGCAGGAGAATTGCTTGAACCTGGGAGGCAGAGGTTGCAGTGAGCTAAGATTGCACCCCTGCACTCCAGCCTGGGCAACAGAGCGAGATTCTGTCTCAAAAAAGAAAATAAAAAATAAAAAAGAAAGGAAGGAAGGAAGAAGGGAAGGAAGGAAAGGAAGAAAAGGAAGGAAGGAAAGAAAGGAAAGAAGGAAAAAAGGAAGGAAGGAAAGGAAGGAAGGGAGGAAGGAAAAGAAAGAGAAAGAAAGAAGGAAAGAAAGAAAGAAAAGAAAAGAAAGAAAGGAAAAAGGAAGGAAGGAAGGAAGGAAGGAAGGAAGGAAGGAAGGAAGGAAGGAAGGAAGGAAGGAAGGGAGACTCAGAGAGTTCAGACAACATACCCCAAGTTACACAGCTGAGAAGCAGAGGAGCTGGGCCTCGAGCTCCCATCTGCCAGGCTCCGAGGTGCAGGCCGCTCACCCGCTGTGCCACCCTGTCCCTTCAGGGCAGATCCAGAGTGTTGTGACTTACGACCTGGCTCTGGACTCCGGCCGCCCACATTCCCGCGCTGTCTTTGGTGAGACAAAGAACAGCACGCGCAGGCAGACGAAGACCTTGGGGCTGACCCAGACTTGTGAGACCCTGAAGCTACAGTTGCCGGTGAGCAGGAGAGTGGCCAGAACCCTGTGTTCTCCAAGCATGGGGTGGGCTTGGGGAGCTAAGGAGGGCAGATCCCCAAATCCCGGCTATCTCTTAGGATTGCATCGAGGACCCAGTGAGCCCCATTGTGCTGCGCCTGAACTTCTCTCTGGTGGGAACTCCCTTGTCTGCTTTCGGGAACCTCCGGCCAGTGCTGGCTGAGGATGCTCAGAGACTCTTCATAGCCTCAGTGAGTCTGGAGTTGGGGTCCTGCAGGGGTGTGGAAGAGACCAGAGGCCAAGGTGGTTGAAATTCATTTTATTTGATTGCATCTAATTTTACTTCAACATTTTATTTTATTGTTTAATTTCACAACATTTGGTTATTTCCTTTCCTTTCATTTGATCATACTCATTTTTTAAAAGTTTCCCTTTGAGAAGAATTGTGGCAATGACAGCATTTGCCAGGATGACCTCAGCATCACCTTCAGTTTCATGAGGTGAGTTTCCTTTCCTTTCCTCCTTGCCTCCTCCAGAGGAGGACCCGTACCATAACCCGCTGTGTTCTCCTCCTGGCCCCAAGGGAGCCGGGTGTTCCTGGGCTCTGAGGTCCCGTGTGGCTGCCCCTCTACTGTTGTCTCTCATCCAGTGCCTGAGTCTCCGTTCCGCTGAAGCAGGCTTTGCCACAGGGAAGCCCCAGTGCCCCACCCCTGGCCTGTCTTCTTCCCACAGCCTGGACTGCCTCGTGGTGGGTGGGCCCCGGGAGTTCAACGTGACAGTGACTGTGAGAAATGACGGCGAGGACTCCTATAGGACACAGGTCACCTTCTTCTTCCCGCTTGGCCTGTCCTACCGGAAGGTGTCCAGGCTCCAGGTAACCACATCCTTCTCAGACTCCATCTGACCTTTGCTTCACCGTCCTCATGGCTGGAGGTGGACATCACCGCCTTTGCCTCCCTTGCCTTCCAGAACCAGCGCTCACAGAGATCCTGGCGCCTGGCCTGTGAGTCTGCCTCCTCCACCGAAGTGCCTGGGACCTTGAAGAGCACCAGCTGCAGCATAAACCACCCCATCTTCCCAGAAAACTCAGAGGTCAGAACTCCTGGCTCCTCCCCTCCTTTTTTCTTTGATTTCTTTGGGGATTCTTTTCTTCTTCTTCTCTTCTTTAGTAGTGATTCCTTTTGTACAAAACAGCTTTATTGAGATATAATTCACATACCATCCAATTCACCTATTTAAAGCATACATTTCAAACTCAGCACAGTGGCTCATGCTTGTAATCCTAGCACTTTAGGAGGTCGAGGCAGGAGGATTGCTTGAGTCCAAGAGTTTGAAACCAGCCTGGGTGACATGGCGAGACCCTGTCTCTACAAAACTGTAAAATTAGCTGGGGTGGTGGTGCACACCTGTAGTCCCAGCTACTTGGGAGGCTGGGGTGGGAGGATCTTCTAAGCCTGGGTGGTTGAGGCTGCAACGAGCTATGATAACACCACTGCACTGTAGCCTGGGCAACAGAGTGAGACCCTGTCTCAAAATAAATAAAATAAAATAAAATAAAGCATACAGTTCAGTGGCTTTGAGCGAATTCACAGGGTCTTGCATCCATCATCATGATCCATTTCAGAACATCTTCATTACGTCACAAAGAGCCTCTGTTCCCGTTGGCCCTCAACCCCAATCCTCCCATCTCCCCAGCTCTAGGCAACCACTAATCTACTTTGCGTCTATAGATTTGCCCATTCTGGACATTTCATATAAATGAAATAATACCGTATGTGATCCTTTCGCTAGCATAATATTAAGCAAGGACTTAGCAAGGATCATTCACATTGTTGTATGTGTCAGTACTTCATTGCTTTACATTTAAAAAAAATTTTAATATATTTTTTGAGATGGAGTTTCACTTCGTCACCCAGACTGGAGTGCAGTGATGCAATCTTGGCTCACTGCAACCTCTGCCTCCCAGGTTTAAGCGATTCTTGTGCCTCACCCTCCCAAGTAGCTGGGGTTACATGCGCCTGCCACCATGCCCGGTTAATTTTGTATTTTAGTAGATACAGGGTTTCGCTATGTTGGCCAGGCTGGTCTCGAACTCCCAACCTCAGGTGATCCACCTGCCTCAGCCTCCCAAAGTGCTAGGATTACAGGCGTGAGCCACCATGCCCGGCCTTCATTGCTTTTATTTGGTGAACAATATCCTGTTGTATGGATGGACCATATTTCATGTCTCCATTAATCAGATGACGGGCATTTGGGTTATTTCTTCTCTCCTATTTCTATCATTGCTTCTCCTTTCTCCCATTCCAGGTCACCTTTAATATCACATTTGATGTGGACTCTAAGGCTTCCCTTGGAAACAAACTGCTCCTCAAGGCCAATGTGACCAGGTGCTCTCTGCCAGTCTTCTGCATGCAGTTGCCCTTCTGAGGCCCCAGCTCCTGGCCCAGGGTGGGCCTTTGCCCTTTGCCCACTGGTTCTCCCTTCAACGCATTTGTTCACTTAGCAAACACTCACTGAGCACCTACCACGTGCTGGGTCTTGTGCTGAGTGCTGGTGGGACAGTGGTGGATCACACGTTGGTAGTTCCTGCCTTCTCAGAGATGATAATTTAGTGGCAAAGACAGGCAAGAAAACTAGCCATTAATCTTGCATCTCAAATCCAGTATGAGATGCAAGATTAGATGGCGGATGGCCAGTGTTCTTGGGAGTCTGGTGTTCAGAGAAGATTCCTAAAGAAAATATATTTAGGAGCTGGATGTGGTGGCTCAGCCCTGTAATACCAGCACTTTGGGAGACTGAGGCAAAACAATGACTCGAACCCAGGAGTTCAAAATCAGCCTGGACAACATATCAATACCCTGTTTCTACAAAAAATACAAAATTAGCCAGGCATGGTGGTGCATGCCTGTAATCCCAGCTACTCAGGAGGCTGAGGCACAAGAATTGCTTGAGCCTGGAAGATTGAGGCTGTAGTGAGCTGAGATTGTGCCACTGCACTGCAGCCTGGGCAACAGAGTGAGACCCAGTCTCAAAAAAATAAAAAATAGATAAAATAAAATAAAATAAAAGAAAATGAAAGGGGAAAAAAAAGAAAATATATTCAGACAAAGCAAAAGCATGAACTGAGGGCGGGCATGAAGATGGAAGGCAGGAAGCAGATACCAGGGATGGGAAGATCAAGGTGTGTTTAAGAGTGGCCTCAGCATGAAATGCAGGGTTGAAGGAGCTGGTGGTGGTTAGATACAGGCCATGTCCCAAAATGGCTGATGGGTGTTGCTAGGCATTTGCAGTTTCGCCTCTGGGAGTGACATAATCATATTGGCATGTTAGAACGATCACTCTTCAGGAGGGCTGACCATTGGGGTGGGAGCAGGTGTGAATTCAGGGACCAGTTAGAGGAAGGTGGCTGTAGACATCCAGGTGGAGAGGGATGGGCCTGGGCTAGGCAGGGGCAGGAGTTGGAGAACAGCGGGGTTTCAGACCCAGAGATAACAGGACTTGGTGGCTGATTGGAGGCAGGGAGTGAGGGAGAGGGAGGAGGAAAGACTGTCCATTCTCAAGAGCTTGCTGGAGCTCTCTCTTTCCCTCCAGTGAGAACAACATGTCCAGAACCAACAAAACCGAATTCCAACGGGAGCTGCCGGTGAAATATGCTGTCTACATGGTGGTCACCAGGTGCTGGCTTCAGGACTTTAGCTGAGCCTCCCTTCTGGGCTGGACATGACTGATCTGTGTGCATCTGTGCATGTCTGTGTGTGTGTGAGTCTGAGGATCTATGTGCATGTGTATGTGTGCATGGTGTGTATGTGTGCATGGGTGTGTGTGAAGATCTATGTGCATGTTTGCGTGCATGGATGTGTATTTGTGCATGTGTGTGTCTGAGGATCTATTAGCATGTGTGTATGTGTGCATGGGCATGTGTTTGTGCATGTGAGTGGGATCTATGTGCATGTGTATGTGTGCAAGGGTGTGTATTTGTGTGTCTGAGGATCTATGTGCATGTGTGTATGTGTGCATGGGTGTGTATTTGTGTGAGAATCTATGTGCATGTGTATGTGTACATGGGTGTGTATTTGTGCATGTTTGTGAGTGTGAGGATCCTTGTGCATGTATTTGTGCATGTGTGCCTGAGGATCTGTGTGCATGTATGTGTGCATGGGTGTGTATTTGTGCGTGTGTGTGAGGATCTATGTGCATGTGTGTGTGTGCATGGGTGTGTATTTGTGCATGTGTGTGTGACAGGATCCATGTGCATGTATGTGTGCATGGGTGTGTGTCCATGGGTGTGTATTTGTGCATGTATGTGTATCTGAGGATCTATGTGTGCATATGTGTGTAAGTGAATGAGTGTGTATTTGTGCATGTGTGTGTCTGAGGGTCTATGTGCATGTATATGTGCATGGGTGTGTATTTGTGCGCGTGTGTGTGTGTCTGAGGGTCTACGTGCGTGTGTGTATGCGTTCGTGGGTGTGCATTTGTGCATGTGTGTGTAAGTGGCCCAAATGGACACGCACTGTGTGTCCAGCACACATTGCTTCCCCCATCCCCCTGCACCCTACCACATCTCCACCCCCCAGGCCTTCATACCCATTACCCATGTGCCTGTTCGCTCCTTACACACTTAGCCTGAGACACCCTCCCAGGGCACCCATCATGTTTTGTCACCTCCTGTCCCTTCTTTCTCCCTTCAGCCATGAGGTCTCCACTAAATATCTCAACTTCACGGCCTCAGAGAATACCAGTCGCGTCATGCAGCATCAATATCAGGTGGGGAGCTGGGGCATCTTGGTCCCGAGAAGGAGGCTGGGGAGGAAAATCGATGGTAGACAATGCAGAAACAGGGATGGGAAATGTGCGCAAGGCGCCTGTGGTGTGCCAGACTTGGTCCACGCTGCTGTCAGTATGCACACATGCACGCACGTATGTATGTGACATGCACGCACGTAATTATCTTGTGTTACCTTCGTAACGACTCTGTGGGGCGCTGTCATGATCCCCAGTTTACAGATGAAGAAACTGAGGCTCAGAGAGGTTTACAGAACACGCCCGAGGTCTCCCACCGAGTAAGTGGGAGACCTAGGACTGGAGACCAGGCCATGTGGCACTGGAATCAGGAAGGGGCAGGACGCCTCGGCCTGTGGCCTGCCCCGTAGGGAGGGGAGGCTGATTTTCCAGGCTGGTGGGGGAGGAAGGCCAGAGCCCTGACCCCGCCCTCCCCGGTGCAGGTCAGCAACCTGGGGCAGAGGAGCCTCCCCATCAGCCTGGAGTTCTCGGTGCCCGTCCGGCTGAACCAGACGATCATATGGGACCGCCCCCAGGTCACCTTCTCCGAGGTGAGCGGAGCTCGGCCTGACTCCCACAGCGCCCTGCGCCTTCCTCTCACCTCTGTGTCCGCTGTTGGGTTTTGGAGGCGCTCCCCCTCCCTCCTGGACCCAAGCCATCTCACCTCTTGCGAGACGGGCCCTGGTGCCTTCATCTCTCCCCTTTCTCAGTGCGTCTCTTTCCTCAGAGCCTCTCGAGTACGTGCCACACCAAGGAAAGATTTCCCACCCCTCACACCGACTTTCTGGCTAAGCTTCGGAAGGACCCAGTGGTGGTGAGAAGCTAAATCAGTCCCAGGGCCATATGGAGACCCAGCGCGCTTCCCTGCTGCAACCTGTATGGTCTCTGAGCACACGGGGAGGGGTGTTCTTTGCTTTCTGCTTCCTTACCCGTCCCCTCCTCTCCTGCGTTCCCCAGAACTGCTCCATCGCTGTCTGCCAGATAATCCGGTGTGACATCCCGTTCTTTGGCATCCAGGAAGAATTCAATGCCACCCTCAAAGGCAACCTCTCGTTTGACTGGTACATCAAGGTGTGTGGGGTCCTGATGCTTCGCCGGGCACAGGCGTGGTGCTCAGGGGCCCAGGTGCAGTGCACACCCGCTCTCTTCCACAGACCTCGCATAACCACCTCCTGGTCGTGAGCACAGCTGAGATCTTGTTTAACAATTCCACGTTCACCCTGCTTCCGGGACAGGGGGCTTTTGTGAAGGCCCAGGTACCTGTCTTGGATGCTGAGGAACTATTGGAGGGAGAGGGGTGGGCTTGTGGAGATCTCTGGGGGAGGGGAGAGAGAGACACAAAGAGAGAGGGAGAGAGAGACACAGCAACAGAGAGACATAAGGAGAGAGACAGACATAAAGAGAGACAGAGACAGAGAGATAGAGACAGAGGGAGCAACAGATACAGAGACAGACACAAAGGAGAGAGAGAGAGAGAGACAGAGACAGTGAGAGATGGAGATAGAGACAGATAGAGATAGAGACAGAGAGATACAGAGCGAGACAGAGACAGAGACAGTGAGAGATGGAGATAGAGACAGATAGAGATAGAGACAGAGATACAGAGTGAGACAGAGACAGAGACAGGGAGAGATGGAGATAGAGAGGCAGAAAGAGAGAAAGATAGAGGACAGAGAAACCGAGGGAGGAGGGAGAGGAGGGAGAAGAGGTGGGGGAGGAGGACTGAGGGCTGGGATTCTGGGGGACTTGAGGAGGGGTTCCCCACTTGATTCAGGGGTGCACACGGTGTGAATGGGGAACCCCCAGAAATCCGGAGTCCTCTCCCCTGACGTCCCTCCTTCTTCCCCCAGACGGAGACCAAAGTGGAGCCGTTCGAGGTCCCCAACCCCTTGCCGCTCATCGTGGGCAGCTCTGTGGGGGGGTTGCTGCTCTTGGCCCTCATCACCGCTGCGCTGTACAAGGTGCTCCCCTCCGTTCCCCCACCCCTCCCTTCCTCCTCTCGGGCCTCGCACTGCAGCGCCGTGCCTCCGTGTCTCCAGCGGGGCTGCCAGCTCTGTGACTGGGGCGAGTCCGGGAGTCTCTCTGCGCCTCAGTCTCTTAGGGAGGGTGGCCAGGTTCATGCGCAGGGCGCGCTGAGAACGCCCCAGGTACAGACTCCACCAAATGCGTAGTCGCCCTCCTTGTTGTAGTTTCTGTTTCTCTCCAGGCCCTGAAGCGGATGTCACTCTCCTCCCGCCCCGCCCTCCTGGGTCCCTTCTGTCTCCGCTGCGCGCTCTGGGACCCGTGCTGGCCCTCCCGCCCCCTCCCCCTGGTCTGCGGAGTCGCCCGCTCCCTGGCTGTTGTCACCCTCACTGCCCTCCTCTGCCCCGCAGCTCGGCTTCTTCAAGCGGCAGTACAAGGACATGATGAGTGAAGGGGGTCCCCCGGGGGCCGAACCCCAGTAGTGGCTCCTTCCCGACCGACCGAGCTGCCTCTCCGTGGCCAGCAGGACTCTGCCCAGACCACACATAGCCCCCAGGCTGCTGGACACACCGGACGGTGAAGTCTCCCCGAGACAGGACCAGCTCGGGCTTACATTTGTGTGTGTGCAAGTGTGTATGTGCATGTGTGTGAGTGTGTGCAAGTGTCTGTGTGCAAGCGTGTGCACATGTGTGCGTGTGCGTGCATGTGCACTCATGTGTCCACGTGTGTGTGCAAGTGTGTGTCCAAGTGTGTGCAAATGTGTGTAAGCGTATGTATATGTGTGTGCATGTGTGTGAGTGCATGTGTGTGCTCAGGGGTGTATGGCTCATGTGTGTGACTCAGATGTCTCTGGCGTGTGGGTAGGTGGTGGCAGCGCAGCCTCTCCGGCAGAAGGGAACTGCCTGGGCTCCCTTGTGCGTGGGTGAAGCCGCTGCTGGGTTTTCCTCCGGGAGAGGGGACGGTCAATCCTGTGGGTGAACACAGAGGGAAACGCAGCAGCTCCTCTCCACTGAAGGAAGTGGGACTTCCTGTCGCCGGAGAGCCTGCGGGGCCTGCGGGAGCCAGCGCAGTTTGGATGGAGATTCCGTGAGAAGCCGTGGGTGGAACCAGGAGCCTCACCAAACCCACTCCACACCAGCGCTGATGCCCAGTAAAGATGTCCACTGAGGAATGATGAATCTCCCTTTATGGATTCATTTATTATTTCAATGTGACTTTAATTTTTTCAATGGATAAGTCTGTCTACGGTACAAAAATCAAAAAGCATTCAAGAGTGTACAGTGAAAAGTCTCCCTTTCCAGATATTCAAGTCACCTCCTTAAAGGTAGTCACGCTTGTGTTTTGAGGTTTCCTTCAGATTCCAGGTGATGTGCAAATGTACGCACGTGTGCACACACACACACCACACATACACACACGTTTTTTACACAAATGGTAGCATACTTTATATTGGTCTGTATCTTGCTTTTTTTCACTAATGTTTCTCAGACATCGGTTCATAGTGACATAAATTACTTTTTCATTCTTTTATACCGCTGCATAGTATTCCATTGTGTGAGTGTACCATAGTGTATTTAACCAGTCTTCTTTTGATATATTATTTTCAATCTCTTGTTATTGCATCAATGCTGAGTTAATAAATCAAATATATGTCATTTTTGCATATATGTAAGGATAATTTATAGGATATGTTCCTGGAAGTTTGGGTTCTCCCAGAAGCAAACCCAAAATTTGAGTGAAACAAGCATATTTAAGAGGTGGCAGGCCAGGCACGGTGGCTCACACCTGAAATCCTAGCATTTTGGGAGGTGAAGGTGTGAGGATTGCTTGAGCTCAGGAGTTCAAGACTAGCCTGGGCAACATATTGAGACCCTGTCTCCTGAAAAATTTAAAAAATTTAGCCAGGCCTGGTGTTACGTGCCTGTAGTCACAGCTACTTTGGAGGCTGAGACAGGAGAATTACTTGAGCCCAGGAGGTCTAGACTGCAGTGAGCCATGATCACACCACTGCACTCCAGCCTGGGTGACAGAGTGAGATCTTTTCTCAAAAATAAACAAAATAATAAAGGCTGGGCATGGTGGCTTATGCCCCTGTAATTCCAGCACTTTGGGAGGCTGAGGCAGGTGGATCACCTAAGGTCAGGAGACCAGCCTGTCGAACATGGTGAAACCCCGTCTCTACTAAAAATACAAAAAAAATTAGCCAGGCGTGGTGGCAGGCGCCTGTAATCTCAGCTACTTGGGAGGCCGAGGAAGGAGAATTGCTTGAACCTGGAAGGTAGATGTTGCAGTGAGATATGATTGCATCACTGCACTCCAGCCTGGGCGACAGAGCAGGACTCCATCTTAAAAAAATAATAATAAATAAAAATAAAATAAAGAGATGGCTCCAGGAAATACCAAGGAAGGGAGGGCTGCCAATAACAGGTGTATCATCCACAGAGAAGCTGCTGTGAGTTCCTGGAGCTTCATCCCACTGGGCAGTTCTGGGAGGCAGTGCAAACACGCGCCTCAGTATCACCCCACCCAAGGGAGAAGACTGGAGAACGTAGACACCGCTTCCACTTAGCTATTGGATGAGGGCTGCTCTTGGTGGGTGGTGTTAATTTCATACCACTCTGGCCTGCCCTGAGTGTGAGCAGAGCGGGCTCTAGTGGCCAGAGAAAGCGATACCAGTGCTGCCGGCTCTGTGTCTGACAGGTGAACACAGCCCCTGGCACTGTCTTTTTGGTTCAGGTCAGGGCACCAGCAGCACTTGCTGCCAAGGTGTGTGCAAGTGACGTTTTGGTGGGTGCTTCCTCAGAGGGAGGACGCCCAGTGCTTGTCTCTCATACTTTGCAAACACAGTAAACACTACCCTGGCTGAACATACATCCTCTCTAATCCTCACACCAGTCCTTGGTATTTATATGAATTTCACTTATGAGGAAACCAAGGCTTAGATAGATCATACCGATTGCCTGAGTTCATACAGCTGAGAAGGAATGGAGCTAGGAATTGATCCCAGCTCTGCCTAGCTCTAAAGCTTTTCTTTTTTACTGTCCTGACAGCCTCAGAGGAATGGCCCAAGAGCAGGCATGAGGGAGTGTGGGGAGAGGGTGGCTGTTATTTAACTGTTATGATATTAGGTTAAAGCATATGAAATTGATGACATGTTTTTGGACTAAAATGGTTCTTTCTTCCTTTTTCTTCTTTCTTTTTTTCTTTCTTCCTTTCTTTTTCTCTTTCTTTCTCTTTCTCTTTCTTTTCTTTCCTCTCTCTTTCTTCTTTCTTTCTTTCTTCCTTTCTTCCTTCCTTTCTTTCTTTCTCTCTCTCTCTCTCTCTTTCCTTCCTTCCTTCCTTCCTTCCTTCCTTCCTTCCTTCCTTCCTTCCTTCTATTTTCTTTTCTTTTCTTTTCTTTTCTTTTCTTTTCTTTTCTTTTCTTTTCTTTTCTTTTCTTTTCTTTTCTTTCTTTTTGGTGGAGTCTTGCTCTGTCACCCAGACTGGAGTGCAGCGGCGTGATCTCAGCTCACTGCAACCTCTCCCTCCCCGGTTCAAGTGATTATCTTGCCTCAGCCTCCTGAGTAGCTGGGATTACAAGTGTGCACCACAATGCCCGGCTAATTTTTTTTTTTTTTGCATTTTTGGTAGAGATGGGTTTCCGCCATGTTGGCCACACTGGTCTTGAACTCCTGACCTCAGGCGATCCACCTGCGTCGGCCTCCCGAAGTGCTGGGATTACAGGTGTGAGTCGCTGTGCCCGGCCAAAAAATGGTAATTTCATGATCTTCATTGAAATACAAGAAACTCACGACTTAGAGGGACACTTGTTCCACATGTGGCAGGAGGAGAGAGGGCTTACTCCTTAGGGAGGTGAAGGAAGGGTCCCCAAGGCAGGTGACACCTGACTGAAACAGGGACAGAAGTCCTCCAGGCAGAGGGGAAGGCAGGGGAGGCTGGGAGAGTGGGCAGGGCTTGGGCACAAGTGCTTTACAAGGTGGAGCGAGGAGTCTCAATTTCACTCAAAGTGCAGTGAGATGCCCTCAAAAGGTGGCTGATGAGACAATGGCCCTTTGTATCTGGGGGTGACACAATACATGGTCACCTTTAGATGGTTCTTTCCTATTTCCTCGCCTGACTTAAATAAAATCTGTTAAGAATTTCTCTCTTTCCTTATGTTGAAAGATAAAAGTCCTCAATATCTCCAGAAGTCCTGAATTGCTCTAGGAACAAGAGTGCTCCGTACCTCCAGTCGCCTGTCCTTTCACCCTCCATGTCTGTAGTCGCCTGTCCTTGCAGCCTCCGTGCTGGTCCTTGCAGTCTTTGTACCTAGTTGCTTGTCCTGGCAGCCTCCATACCTGTAGTTACCTGTCCTTGAAGCCTCCGCACCTGTAGTCGCCTGTCCTTGCAGCCTCCATACCTGTAGCCACCTGTCCTTGCAGCCTCCATGCCTGTAGCCGCC
This sequence comes from Rhinopithecus bieti, assembly GCF_001698545.2. Classification (NCBI taxonomy): domain Eukaryota; kingdom Metazoa; phylum Chordata; class Mammalia; order Primates; family Cercopithecidae; genus Rhinopithecus; species Rhinopithecus bieti. The sequence goes on along the minus strand of NW_016802972.1, from coordinate 222,866 downwards.
CGTCCTTGCAGGGTAGTTAAAGTCACGTGAGCTCAGAGTTCACCTCGGTGTCTTCGAATGAGAAGCTTATGTTGAATTCAGCCAGATAGGAGCTTTATGACGGGTTAGAAAAGTAAATCATTTCCAGTGACGAATTGCCCTAGCATGACCACAAAGTGACTAATACACAGGACCATAAATCTGGTAATAAGTGGCCAAGTCCAGGAATGTCTGTTTGCTTTTATTTTTTGGGATTTCTCGCTTCAGAGTAAATGAATCCCTTCAGTATCCACCCTCCTTTTCCTACTCAGAGTAGAATCTTAATCTGGGCCACCATGGGAGATGGTTACAGTTCTGACCCCCAGTGAGTGGTGCTTCCTGGCCCCACACCCTTGCAGTGTGGCATTGCTGCCCCTAACACCACATGGTGTGGCCTCTCTACCTCCTTGAATCTGGGCTGGTCTTGTGGTTTGCTTTAATTAATAGAATACAGTAGGAGTGTGGTCATGTGAGTTCTGGAGCCTAGACCTTTAGGAGCACAGCAGCTCCTGCCCTGCACCCCTCGGAATGCTGAGGCCACCACGCCGTGATCCATATGGCCCACTGGAGAATGACTGGCCTTATGGAGGAGACAGCGGAGGCCACTGCCACTGTGCACGCGTGAGGCCACTGTGGTCCTTCCTTCCAGCTGTCCAATACCTGCAGCCACTGGACAGTCCCATAGAACTGCCTGGATTGTCACCTCATGCAACTGTGAGAAATAATCAACTGCTGATGTCTCAGTCCTGCGTGGTGGTTTGTTATACTGCAATGGATATTGCATTTAGCCCCTTAGTTACAGGGCACATCTCCCCACCTCCTGTGCAGCTGGCATGGCTGCCTGGTGAGGTTCAGGCTGATGGGATGTGAGCAGCAGTGAAGTGAGCAACTTTGGAGTCAGGTCCTTTGAGGAAAGAAGTGTCCTTTCTTTTCACCATCTTCCCACTGGCTGGAGTGTCGGCATCACAGTGCACCATTTTGGACCTCGAAGATGAGTTTGACATTGAAGAATGCAAGAGTGGAACAGAGGAGGCTGGGTCCCGCCTCTGCAGAGGCACCATGTCAGCCCTGGACTCCATATTCTCATGCCATTATAGGAAAGAGACGAGAACACTGGTCTTGTTGAAAACACTATTACTCAGAGCCTCTGATACAGCGTTCATCTGTGTTGTAACTGATATCACCACCTTCCCAAAGATTCTGTTCTCCTACTTGTGGTAAAGCCTGAAGTCTTCTTCTTGTTCTTCTTTTTCTTTTTTTAGACAGTGTCTCACTCTGTTGCCAAAGCTGGAGTGCAGTGGCATGATCACAGCTCACTGCAACCTCGAGCTCCTGGGCTCAAGTGATCTCCCACTTCAGCCTCCACAGTAGGTGGAATTCTGTAGTTCCATGTGCCACCATGCCTGGCTGATTGTTTTATTTTTTTGTAGAGACAGGATCTTGCTATGTTGCCCAAGCTGGTCTTGAATTCCTGGCCTCAGGTGATCCTTCCTCCTTGGCCTCTCAAAGCACTGCGATGACAGGCATGAGCTGCCACTCCCAGCCTCTGAAGGCCTCTTGATGGTGCAGCTACCCCAGCTCCTAGCATTTCAATACCTTTCCTCTCATGATAAGGCCAGCACTCAAAATAGAGAGTCCCCAAGATGGTCACAGGCGCAGTTTTGTTTTCTCCATGTGTAGGACCTTCTGTGATGAGCCCTGTGGCTTGGTCTCTAGGGATTTACCCTCCACCTCTGAGAGCACTGTGGGGTAGGTCCCCCATCTTCATCCCTTCCCACCTGGTGGCAGGATGACTTGATAGAGAAATAGGCCATGATCTGTCCCCCTGCAGATGCATGAGAAAGCTACTAGAAAGGTACTTCCCTCCCTCTCTGGAGTGATTCCCGAGAGATGTATGCCCGGATGGTGTGGATTTCCCTTTCCCAGGGAAAAAACCCAGGCTTTGCTTTTGGAGATTCTTAACTCGTAATCACTTCCAGTTCAGAAAAGAGATTCTAAACTCGCAGCCTTTGGGCCAAATCCAGTTCTCAGGTTTTATTTGACCCACACAGTCTTGTTTGTTTGTTTTTGATTAGTTGTTGACATTTTAAAATTGAGGGATTTCTGAGAGGAATCTGTATTTATAGCTTTTCTTGAAAAAGTGGAGGCCAGTCATGGTGGTGCAGTTCTGTAATTTAATAAGTTCTGCATTTGGGAGGCCAAGGAGGGTGGATTGCTTAAGCCCAGGAGTTCAAGACCAGACCAGCCTGAGCAACATAGCAAGATCTGTCTCTTAAAACAAACGAACAAACAAAACAAACAAACAAACAAAAAAGGGCCAGGTTCAGTGGCTCACACCTGTAATCCCAGCACTTTGGGAGGCTGAGGCTGATGGATCACCTGAGGTCAGGAGTTTGAGACCAGTCTGGCCAACATGTCAAAACCCCATCTCTACTAAAAACACAAAAAATTAGCTGGGCGTGGTGGCAGGTGCCTGTAATCCCATCTACTCAGGAGGCTGAAGCAGAAGAATTGCTTGAACCCAGGAGGTGGGGACTGCAGCGAGCCAAGATCACACCATTGCACTGCAGCCTGGGCAACAAGAGTGAAACTCCATCTCAAAAACCAACAAAAAAATTTAGCCAGGTGTGCTGGTGGCACACCTGTGGTCTCAGCTACTCTGGAGGCTGAGGTGGGAGGATTGCTTGAGCCCAGGAGGTCAGTGTTGCAGTGAGCTATGATGGCACCACTGCACTCCAGCGTGGACAACAGAACAATACCCTGCCTCAAACGGGGGGAAAAAAAGAAAGAAAGAAAGAAAAAGAAAAACTGAAACATTTGGCAATATGAGGCTACAACAGAACCGCCCTATTAGGCAGGACACGGCTCTCTAATCACTCCGGTCCCCCAAAGCCACATAGCACTCTGGCCCCTGAGCCTGGGCAGTTGTTTTTGAGGTGACTTTTGAGACCCTGGCTTCCTCTGTGGCTCAGCTTCTGCTCCAGCCCGCCCTCCCCATCTTGAACCTCGCATTTCCGAGGTGAGCCACACTTCGGGTGACCAACACCCTTCTGAAAGTGAAAGCATTGTGATTAGTAATTGCCGGAGAAGTCTGGCTTCAGCATGGCCTGTCTGGGAAGGTCGGGACCTGTCTGGTTCCCCTAACTCCCTCTCACCTCTCAACCTTTGTCTATGCTGTATCCTCTGCCCAGAACTCACTTCCTTTTCTCGTTCACCTGACCCCTGCCTCAGCTGAAGTGATCTTCCTCCAGATCCTCTTGATCCCCCAGCTGGGAGAAATTCTGCCTCTTGCTTGCTGCCATGGCAACCTGCATTTCTTTCCCTGGAGACTGTACATTCCGAGGGAACAGGAAGCCCCATTGCACCCCTAGACCCTAGGACAATACCTGGAACATGTAACAAACAATTGTTGAGAAAGGGAATGAATGAATGAACAGACTTGGGTTTCCCCAGCTTCCTATCCTCTGTGCCCTCTTTGAGGAGAGACAGCTCTCAGACATCTGTTTCCCTTCATCCTAACACATCTTTATGACCATATAGTACCCAACTGGGCCATTTCACATTTTCATTTCTTTTTTTTTTTTTTTTTTTGAGACAGGAGCTCTCTCTTTCACCCAGGCTGAGTGCAGTGGTGTGATCACAGCTCACTGCACCCTTGATCTCCTAGGCTCAAGGGATCCTCCTGCCTCAGCCTCCTGAGTGATTGGGACTACAGGCCTACATTACTGTGCTAGTCTAAATTTTTATTTATTTTTTTGAGACGGAGTCTTGCTCTGTCATCCAGGCTGGAGTGTAATGGCGCAATCTCAGCTCACGGCAACCTCTGCTTCCTGGGTTCAAGCGATTCTCCTTCCTCAGTTTCCTGAGTAGCTGGGATTACAGGCACCCGCCACCATGCCTGGTTAGTTTTTGTATTTTTAGGAGAGACAGGGTTTCACCATGTTGGTCAGGCTGGTCTCGAGCTCCTGACCTCGTGATTTGCCCACCTCGGCCTCCCAAAGTGCTGGGATTGCAGATGTGAGCCTGATTTTTAAATTTTTGTAAAGTCAGGGTCTCGCTGTGTTGCCCAGGACGGTCTCGAGCTCCTGAGCTCGAGTGATCCTCCTGCTTCTGCCTCCCAAAGTGCAGGGATTACAGGAGTGAGCCACTGCGCCTGGCACACTTTACATTTTCTAGAGCCCAAGAGACTGAATATACAAAGGGATAGTGGCCAGACTAGACATAAAAATAGACATCTGCCCCAAAGCCTGCTGCAACCAGCCCAGAAGGCCTATCAATAACTAACTATCAGCCCCATGTCCAGGACTTAATCAATAACTGATGGCTTCCCTAGTTTTTGTCCCTGCTTCTAACTTAGGACCAACCAGACAAAGCCAAATATGTCCCCCAGTCAATTGCACAGGATGCCCGCTTCCAGTGAGCAACGTACAGCCTCCCAGGCCAGCAGCTTCTACTTGGGGCATCCCTGAAGCCTTCCCATTTTCCACTACAAAGCTTTCCTACTGTGCTGCCCATTTTTCAGTCTCTGCCAAAACACAAGTGATGGCGACTGACTCCCTTGCTAGAGCCAGCTCTGAATGAATAGGCTTTGCCTGCTCTCGTTTGGTTGATCTTTGTGTCTTTCTGCAATCATCTGGTCCAGCTACTGTGATAAATAGATCAATAGAGCAACTTCCTTTCTGCTTCCTCTGTGGGCATTCCCATCTTGGTGCAGACTTGAACAATTGCTAGAATCCTTCCCCTTATCTGCCCCCATCCCCCACTGCCATTAAAGGATAAGATCCCTCTGCAGGCTGGGCTGAGTGAACGTGAACAGGCTGCATTGGTTGCCAAGTTCTGCCATATACGCATTTGCCTGTTGAGACCAATTGTGCTAACATGTCAGGGCCAGGAGAGAGAAGCTGAGTGGGATGACCCCGCCTTACTCCTCCTCTTTGAAATTCTCCCTCTCTTAATTCACACAGGTGTCTCCAGCCCAGCCCCTCCCAGGCATGGCCCCACTGACTCAAGTTCTCGCAGAAACCCTGGATGTCTGCCCTGTTCTGTTCTCTCACCCCACCTTCCTAGGGATTCCCTTGCTACCCCCTTTTACCCTAAAAAGGGATTAAGATGAAATCATTCTGTGGTCACTAGATGTTGTCTGTGCCTGAGACAGAGCGGGGACCCCTCTTAGAGGCCTGCTGGCTTCCCCAACACATGGAAATAAAGAAAAATCTTGAGTTTCTTCAAGGAGAATTCCAGATGCCTTGCTAATCCGGAGAAGTATATGAGCAGCCTGGTAAGCAGGAAGATAGCAGTCACTGCAAACAAGGAAGTGAGAGCCACAAGATGTGTGGTTTCCCAGAAAACCAAGGGTTTTAACATACATCCCTGAGTTGTTTTTCAGAAACCTGGACTCCCACTGTATTAGTCCATTCTTGCATTGCTACGGAGGACTACCTGAGACTGGGTAATTTATAAAGAAAAGAGATTCGATTGGCTAATGGTTGGTTCCTCAGGCATTACAGAAAGCATGGCTGGGGAGGCCTCAGGAAACTTACAGTCATGGTGAAGGCGAAGAGGAAGGAGTCATGTCTTACATGGCTGGAGAAGGAAAGAAGAGAGAGCAGGGCGAGATGCTACACACTTTTAAACAACGAGAACTTTTGATAACTCACTCACTATCATGAGAACAGCAAGGGAGAAATCCGCCCCCATGGTCCAATCACCTCCCACCAGGCCCCTCCTCCAACACTGCAGATTACAATCCAACAAGAGATTTGAGTGGGGACACAAATCCAAACCATATCACCCCCAAATGGAAAATGCCATCTGCTGGTATGTAGGCCACTGATAATGGAACTGAAGACTGAACTCTGATCACTATTCTTTGCTCTAAATTTCTTCCTGAGGGCCGTGGAGAGACAGTCACTTCCATAGGCCAGACCTTAACATTCCTTCCTGCTGACCCCAAGATTTTAGTCAAAGCCTTGCTTCCTTAACCAATTGCAAATCAAAGAATCTTTGAACTCATGTATGACTTGTAAGCCTTGCTTCAAGATATCCTAGCTTTTTAGGCCAAACTAATGTATAACCTCCAGGTATTGGTTTATGATTTTGCCTATAACTTCTGCTTTCCTGAAATGTACCTCGCCCTTAAAAACTCTTGCTTGGAGGGTTAACAGCAATTTCTCAGTTGCTGTGTTGGTACTCAAGGCTCACAAGTGTCCCCAGTCTCTGGGGAATGGTCTTGGCTGCAGGGGAGCCGCACCTTCTCCTGGGTGGCAGTAGGATAAGCTGGAGGAAGCGGGGAAGAATGACTGGTGGTCAATGACTGACCCACCCAGGGAGAACCAAGGGCCACACTTCAGCCTCAAGGAGGGACCCATTCATGCTCACAGCTTCCGGGAACCAGGCTGGAGTCAGGGTCCGGGGAGAGCTCCCTGTACTTAGCCTCTTTCCCCACTCCATCCTGCTTTCTTCTCCTCATCTCTCCAACAATGGGCATTGGACACTGAGCAGATACAACCAGGGGTCAGTTCCTGTCTGTGAGTGTAGGACGGATGGGTGATGGGAGGGTGGATGGATTTGTGTGTGGACAGGTGGATGGATGGAAGGATGGGATGCTGGGTGGATGGGCAGATGGGTGGGTGGATGGGTGAACAGGTGGATGGGTGGATGTAGGGGAGCCTCCACCTTCAAATGGAAGCCTTCAGATGGAAGGTATGGGTGTTGTCACCAACATTGCAAACCCAAGCCCCCTTCTATGACCACCTCTTTTCTATAATATTTCCTCTTCTCTCCCTTCTTCCCCAGTTTCTCAGTGACTTGTCTTCACTTCCCCTTTTCTCCTGTGTGTCTATTTCCCTGAATTTAAGTACAAATTAAATCCATATTCTTCTCATTCTGGTGAAATTGCTCGCCAGCGTGGGAGTCTGAGCAGGTACAGCCCTCATTTCTTCCTGGGCTTTGCCAGCAGGAGCTCCTTCCTCCTTTTTCCCTTTGCTTGTGACCCAGCATTTCCCTGTCCGCCAGGGATGCGTTGGCCACGTTCCCCAACTTCTCATTGCTTTCCTCTGCTTGACTTGTTTCCTGTTGCCTGTCACTCAAGTTAAATCCTTGTTTTATTCTAAATTCGCACCAATTCAACTTAGTTTACCTCTTAGGCGACTCCTGCTTTGCTCCAGGTGGCTTCTGATTCATGCAATTATTGAGCAGGTCTGTGGGTGAGGGGGCTGAGCATTTGGTCCATTCGCTTCAAACCTGTGCAGTCTCTCCTTCACCCACCCATCTACCTGTTCATCCACCCACCCATCTACCCATCCACTTAGCACCCCATCCTTCCATCCATCCACCTGTTCACCCACCCACCTACCCATCTACCCATCCACCCACCACCCCATCCTTCCACCCATCCACCTGTTCATCCACCCACCCACCCATCTACCCATCCACCCACCACCCTCATCCTTCCACCCATCCACCTGTTACAACCCCACCCACCACCCACCCCATCTACCCTTCCACCCATCCACCTTGTTCACCACCCATCTACCCATCCACCCACCACCCATCCTTCCCCCCTTCACCTGTTCACTCCCCACCACCCACCATTTACCCCCCATCCACCCTCCACCCCATCCTTTCATCCATCCACCTGTCCACACACAAACCCATTCACCCTCGCATCACCTATCCATCCTACACCCACAGACAGGAACTGACCCCTGGTTGTATCTGCTTGGTATCCAATGCCCATTGTTGGAGAGACAAGGAGAAGTGAGATGCAGTATCTCCCTTCAATGAACTCTCATCTAGAGAGTGTCACCTTTTATTCTTCACTGAGAAAGACTGATTATTAACTTCCCATCCCCCACCCTTAGCTTAGAACAATTGCAGCAAATGCTGTTTCCCAGGCACATAACTGAGCTGCAATAGTGACTGGGACTGGAACTATCAGTCCTTGTGTTGCCTGGATAACACTCTGCCATTCTTTCACTTCATTCATGAGCCAAGTACGGATTGTGTGCCTCCCGTGTATCATGCATTGTGTGAAGAACTGGGGATAAAAGGGTTAAAACTGCAGGGCATGGTGGCTCACACCTATAATCCCAACACTTTGGGAGGCTGAAGTGGTGGGGGTGATCGCCTAAGGCCAGGAGTTCAAGACCAGCCTGGGCAACATAGCAAGACCCCCAACTTCACAAAACATTTAAAAATTATCTAGGCATGGTGGTGCACACCTGTAGTCCCACCTACTCAGGAGGCTGAATTGGGAGGATCACTTGAGCCCAGGAGGTTGAGGCTGCAGTGAGCTCTGATCACACCACTGCACTCCAGCCTGGGTGACAGAGTAAGACTTTGTTTCTGAAAAACAAAACAATAAAGGAAATGTTAGAAGGACACTGCCCCAGTGTGTGGAAGGCAGCAGTCCCTGCCCAGCCCCTGGCGCATCAGGCACTGCCTCATTCATCTCAGGCCTCTCCCTCTGCAATTCATCAAGCAGAGCTAATCACTTCCTTCCTTGGGTCACTCTACTGTCTAGTAAAACTTCTGGGGTGTAATCTCCTTCTGGGGTGTGACTCTGTGAGGGCTGAGACCCTTTCCTGTTTGTCTTGCTTCTCACAGTGGCCAGCACAGAGCCTGGGTCATGTGGGTAGCCCATGTGTGTGGGATGAGTGGTTGAGAGAACAAATATGACACAAGCAGCCTTTAGGGCAGAGAGGAGGAAGTAAAGTCATTAGCAAAATAGTCAAGACTCTAGCACCTTGAGTCCTGTCCTCAGCCCGCACTAGCTGGGTGACCTGAGGCAGATGACCCAACTTCTCAGGGCCTCAGTTTGTATCTGTTAAATAGGGGTGACAGCAGTCCCTGTCACAGGACTTCTGTGAGAGTTCGATTAGCTAGTATAAATAAAGCGCAATAGCAAAGACGTAGAATCAACCTGGGTGCCCATCCATGGTGGACTGGTTAAAGAAAACATGCTACACACACCATGGAATACTATGCAGCCATGAAAAAGAGTGAAATCATGTCCTTTGCTGCAACATGGATGCAGCTAGAGGTCATAGTCCTAAGTGAATTAACACAGGAACGGAAAACCAAATACTGCACATTCTCATTTATAAGTGGGAGCTAAACATTGGGTACACATATACATAAAGATGGAAACAACGGACACTTGGGTCTCCAGAAGGGAAGAGGGAGGGAGGGGAGCAAGTGTTGAAAAACCACTTGTCAGATACTCTGCTCACTATTTGGGTGGCAGGATCAACAGAAGTGCAAACCTCAGTACCCTGCAATATACCTGTGTAATAGACCTGCACATGTACCTGCTGAATCTAAAATTTTATAAAAGAAGCTGAGTGAGGTGGCTCATGCCTGTAATCACAGAACTTTGGGAGGCTGAGGCAGGTGGATCACCTGAGGCCAGGAGTTCAAGACCAGCCTGGCCAACACAGGGAAACCCCATCTCTACTAAAAAAAATTAATAAATAAAAAAGAGAGAAGAAAAAAATTGTTTTTACTAAGAAAATAAATAAAGTGCGTGGTGCTGTAAATGTCATCAGGGCAGCTCCTGTGTCGGCCGCCCGATATTGTTACCCCATCGTTACCCCATGCCTGCTTCTCCTTTCCGCCTCCCTAGCTTTCCAGACGGTGCTCCCAAACTGTCACCACACCAGAACGCCAGGCCTTCAGGGTGTTTTTGGAGCACAGCGTCTTCCCGAGTACCTCTGTTTGTGTGTATTTCTACACTTTAGAATTAAAATAAATTGTATTTTAAGAAAATGTGGGGGTGCAGCAGGGATTGTCCTTCTAAGAGAGAAGTGAGAGTGACTGCAGGCAGGTAGAGGAAGGGCAGAAACTTTAGGGTAACTCCACTTGGGCCTTGTGGGTGAACAAGGGGCAAAAACGGACCAGAAATCCGAGGGTTTCTGCCCACCAGGTTTCTGTTCTCTTCTTTCCACAGAAAACAAAGGACACAGGAGATAGACCCCAAATTTTTCAGTTCCACTTAGGCAAATCAGATCCGAATTAAGGCAGCAGCATCCGATCTGGCTTCTCCATATCTACCTCCTCCCCTGTTTGTGTCAGAACCACACCCCCCTGCCCTGCTGCCCTGCTGGAACCTTTTTCAACCAGCGTCCCTGGGTTCAGGGATGGAGCAGGGATGGTGAGGATCAGCCCAAGACAGGCTGGCTGCTCTCCAGACTCCCCCAGACCCTCCCTCTGCCCTTGACCTCTTGCCATGGGCTCAGTCTGGGCTCTGAGCACCCCAGGAGGCTAGATGGGGAACTGGGCTCTGCTGACTCAGAGCCCCACGGGGCTGAGGAGATGGGTGACGGGCAGCCCCCTCCTTCCTCGCTTACATCATTTCCCCAGCTGCCATCCTTTCTCTGGAAACCTCACAGTCATGATTCACTGAAGTGGGGCTATGAGTTTTAGACACCCTGAGGTCCTGACTGCAGCCCCACGGCTCTCACCTGTAAGAAGGGGGTGGGGTGAGTTGAGGACACGTCCTGTCTTCCTCTTTGCTGAACCTGAGTTGTCTGTTCCAAAAGCGAGTGATCTCACCATAGCTTTCTTCCAATTCAAGTTCACCTTGACTGAGCCCAGGGCATGGTGGAAGTCGGTGGGCAGCTTGAGAGGAGAGGGGGTCTTTCATGCGTCTGGGGTCCTCCTCTCCTGCCTCCTCCTCCAGAGGTGGACCTCAACCCAGGGAAAGGGGGTGTCGAGAAGGCTGGGATCATGGCCTCCTCAAAGGCGAGGGCTCTCTGGCCCTCATCCTGCCCACAAGCCCAGCCCTCCACATCCCCAGTTGCCAGTTCCTCCTTTATCCTCTCCAGAACTTGCACTACTTCTTCCTCTTTTTGGGGATTTTCTGTCTCTGTTTCCTTCTTGGCGTTCAACCCTCCATCTTCTCTCTCTGCAGTTTTCCTTGTCTTTCCCTTTCTCCAGGGCCTTCTCCCAGCCATGCTGCTTGGAAGTGTGTCCGAGGCTCTCACTCCAGGTGACAGCGCTGCCGCCTTCCTCGTGCCGGCCCCTCCTCTGCCCATGCCAGCCTGGCCTTCCTGCCATCCTGGCATGGCCCACTGTGGGATCTCTGATGGCCTCTGCTACCAGAGCCGGGGACCTCCTCATCTCCTGCCTCACTGGATGTTTGGCAGGCTGCGCCATGGTTCATGTCCCCCGTCCGGCCTGCCCATCTCTCTCCCGGCCTCCTCCTGCCTCTCTGTGGGGCCTCCTCAGTCTTCAGCATCTCCTGCTCTACAGCCACCACTGCTGTTTCCGTGGCCTGCATGCTCCTCCCTCATCACCCTCTCACCAGGACCTCACCCAGCACTTCTGCTGATGGGCCCAGAATCCAAGGCTGTTTCTGAGGTCCAGACCCACACACCCAACTACCTCTGACCTCTCTCTCGGAGGCTCCACAGATGCCCTCTTCCACCAGGACGGCTGTCACAGCACAGCAATGATCACAGCTGCCAGCCCAGGTTCCCACCCGCTCTCCTGAGCCCTCCACACCACTCAACTCTCCCAGCAACGACAAGGGGTGTGGACTTTTGTGATCATTCCCATTTTGCAGATGAGGAAACTGAGGCACAGAGAGGTTGAAATAGTCCAAGCTCTTAAACACTACGCTCTATTTTCCTCAAAACTGAGATTGGCCTAACCCCCACGCTTCCTCCTCCATCACCTCTGTCCTCCCTGCAGTGATCGATCAGCCTCCAGCCCATCCCCACAGTCAGTAGTCTACCCACCCCGCAGACCCCCAACATCTCTCTCCTGACAAATCAGTTTCCAGCTGCTTCCCAAACAAACCATGCCCATATAACCCACTTTCTAAAATGAAAATGTGAAGATCTCAGTCCTCATGAATTCCCTTCAATGCTCCCCTCTACCCTCAGGACAAAATCAATGTATCCTCACTGGGTGCAGTGGCTCACACCTGTGATCCCGGCACTTTGGGAGGCTGAGGCAGGAGGCTTGACTGAGACCAGGAGTTTGAGACCAGCATGACAAACATGGGGAAAATCTGTCTCTACTAAAAAAAAAAAAAATATATATATATATATATATGTATATATATATACACACACACACACACACATATACACACACACATATGTATGTGTGTATACACACACACACACACACACACACACACTCACATATATATATTCAAGTGCAGTGGTGCAATCCTATAGTCCTGGCTACTTGGGAGGCTGAGGCAGGAGGATCCCTTGGGCCCAGGAGTTCGAAGCAGCAGTGAACTATGATCACAGCACTGCACTCCAGCCTGGGTGGCAGAGCAAGACCCTGTTTCTGAAATTAAAAAAAGAAAAAAAAAATTGATGTATATTAGGAGGGCTTCCAGGGCCTGGGGCCTGCTTCCCCTTCCTTTCCTCCCAGTGGCCCTGACCTTATCTCTTACCACTTCCCACCCTGACTGTCTGGTTCCCATTGCTGATTTCACACACAGACCCTCCTGTCCCCTGCCTCATCCGTGTCTGGCTGCCCTGTCACCTCCCGACTTCGGTTGCTTTCAGTGCTCAGCTCAAGTGCCACCTCTTCCAGGAAGGCTTCTCAGAAAGCCATACCTTCTCAGCCTGGGTGAGGCACCCTGTGGTCTCTGTGCTTCCCCTCACAGCAGGGGGAACTTGCTGTTTATAAATTTGCCTCTCCACTGACCCCAGGGCTGGGGATTTGTGGTTTATATTTTCTTCCCCACCTAGCAGAGGGCTTGCGTCTCCAGGCTCAAATTAGGCATCTTGAATAAATGATGAATAAATGAGAGAATGGATGAATGAACAAATACTTGCTCTGTGCTCCTCTTAGGGACCCGGATGCCCCACTCCTTGGCCCAGATTTTCCAGGCCAGAGTGAAGGGCTCCCACCAGGGTTTCCTTTAGGGTCCTGAGGGGTTGGCATCTGCCCCACCCCCCTCCAGTCCGGCTGAAATTTCAAGGTCAAGGGGTGCCTTCTGGCAGTCAAGGGGGAGCCTGGGAGGGGCAGAGCAGGGATTTGCATCCACCCAAGCAAAGGGCATCAAGCCAAGTCATCTGATGAGAGACTGCGGTGGGGTTGGGGGTGTGTGGGCGGCCGGCCCATCCTCGGATCAGCTGGGTTCTCTGCCCGCCCCCTCTGACTCACGCTGACAACCTTCTTCCTGCCCCTGGCCACCTCTCTGCCCACTTGCTCCCTCAGTACCTTGGTCCAGCTCTTCCTGCAACGGCCCAGGAGCTCAGAGCTCCACGTCTGACCTTCTAGTTATGACCAGGACCAAGGCAGCGCTCCTCCTGTTCACAGGTAAGCCTAGGCCCCAGTGAAGTAGGGCTGGGGACCCAGGCCCAAGGGAGCCAGGGCCTTGAAATGGGGGCTCAGGCTGGGGGCTTAGGATCTGGGTAGGGAGAGAGACTGAGTCAAGCATGAGGGGGAGGCTGGCACATAGGGTTTGAGATTTGGAGTTTGTGGAGGGAGAGGATATTGATGAACCAACTTTGGGGGAGTTCCAGAGATGCTGGAAGGGAGAGGCCAGTTGTCTCGACACTCCAGAGATTTTAAAAATAGATAGAACGTGCCAAGCTTGTGCTCTTTGGACAGAATGCTTTGGTACCCAAGTTTTCCTGGAGTCTCTCTCATAGCACTTGAGGGGCACGTTGGGGAAAGATCCTTTTTAGAGCCTGGGTACTGCTCTGCAGAAATGGATAACTGAAACTCGATAGCGGATGGTGGGCAAGGGGCCTCCCTGGACCCTGGGAAGGAGAGAAGGGGATGAGTTGGGTGTCCAGAAGACCCAGGCACCCTGGGCATCAGGCTCAGAGGGGAGATTGGGGCACTGGGGCTGGAGGTAGAGGGCGGCCAGGCAGGAGGAAGACCCTTCTCCAAAGCTCTCTTCCCACCTCTTTCCCAGCCTTAGCAACTTCTCTGGGTTTCAACTTGGACACAGAGGAGCTGACAGCCTTCCGTGTGGACAGCGCTGGGTTTGGAGACAGTGTGGTCCAGTATGCCAACTCCTGGTGAGGCCCAGGTGGCGCTGGCCTTCGGCTCCATCCATCCTCTCCCTGCTCAGGGCCCCGTGCCCCTCGCCCTGCCCTGTTATTTGCAAACTCTCCTCTCTGTCCGGTGTAGCGACTGCCCTGGCTAATGAAGATTTGCCCTGAAAGCAGGCACGGCCTCACAGCTAACATTTACAGAGCAGTAAGTGCAGTGCCAGGCTCATCATAGGTGGACGCTGACTGAGTCCACACGACAACCTGTGAGTAGGAATCAGTCGTGCAACAAACACTTACCTGTTTTTTCTTTCTTTTTTTCTATACATTTAAAAATATAGAGAGACAGGGTCTCACTATGTTGCCTGCGTTGGTCTCAAACTCCCGGGCTCAAGCGATCCTCCCACCTCAGCCTTCCAAAGTGCTGGGATTCCAGGTGTGAGCCACCACACCCAGACTCAACAAATGTTTATTGTCTCCATACGCCAGAGAATCCAACAGACAGAAATCCCTTCCACGTGGAATTTAAATGATGAAAATCCATCTTGCAGATGAGGAAGCTGAGGTTTAGAGAGGGAACACACACTCGCCGGAGCGGCAGCTGTGCCGCAGCGTCCACACTCTTACCTGAAGTGTTCTTTGTCTCCTCGCAGGGTGGTGGTTGGAGCCCCCCAAGAGAGAACAGCTGCCAACCAAACGGGCAGCCTCTACCAGTGCGGCTACAGCACCGGTGCCTGTGAGCCCATTGGCCTGCAGGGTGAGTCACCGCCCCTCCTGGGACCCAGGGCAGGGCCACCAGGCTCCCCAGCTCCAGGGGCCCGTGGGGCTCACCGGAGTTTCACTTCCAACTTTTGCTGTGTCTGAGACCCTCACCCTCAGACATGCTTCCTGGCCTCTTAAGGCCTCCCCACTCATCACACCCCTGCAGCTCTGTCAAAACCGGACAGCTCCCTTCACCATCAGACCTTGCCTCCCAGGTGGAGGTGACCCCTGCCCAGCTCTTCCACAACCTTCTCTGTACCCCCGAAAGTGACCATGCACATATCTGTCCCTGCAGTGCCCCCGGAGGCCGTGAACATGTCCCTGGGCCTGTCCCTGGCGGCTACCACCAGTCCCCCCCAGCTGCTGGTGAGTGGCCCTAGGGCACAGGAGGCCTCTAAGGGAGGGAGGAGCTGGGGCCGCGGGGGCTGGGAGTCTCTTGTAGGGTGGAGGTGCTGGAATTCGAGGGTGGGAGGGAGCAGGAGCAGCCCCCCAGCAGCCCGCTGTGTCCCCAGGCCTGCGGCCCCACCGTGCACCATGGGTGTGGGAGGAACATGTACCTGACCGGACTCTGCTTCCTCCTGGCCCCCACCCAGCTCACCCAGAGGCTCCCGGCGTCCGGGCAGGGTGAGTGTCAGGACCACCAAGTCTTTGAGGAGCTCACGCACATCCAATTGGGGGTGCGGTGGGCTAGAGACAGTCTTGCCAGAGTGGATCAGGAAGAAGGGATCTGGAAAAAGAGTTACCACGTGTCGCAGTGGTTCCCGACACTGCCGCCTGCACATCCTGCCCGTTCCTGGCCCGCCGCTGGACCTTTCCTGTGACCTTAACCTCTCCAAGCATCTGTTTCTTCATCTGTTGGATGGGGAGAATAACACACCCAGCACTGAAAGTAACATAGGATGATTCATGGCCAGGGGCTAGCACAGCAGCTAGTACCAGGTGACAGTCCCATGAAGGCCAGCTGCTGTTATTTTTAGAGAAGAGGATCTATTTTCATCCAGTGGGTCCTGGGATATGACCAATTGGTTTGTGCAGTAGTTTAGGAAAGGTCAGTGAAAGTGCAGTGTGAGCAACGTGTGTGTGTGTGTGCATGTGCACATGCAGGTTGAGACGCAGGGCCTGGCTTCCCTGGTGCTGATGGGGAAGAAAGATAAGGAAGCAGAACAGTGGGCTTTTCAGACCTGGCAGTCTGAGGCCTCCCCTTGGTTTCACATTTGCTCTCAAGCCCTTGGTGAGACTGACATCTGGTTGCAAATAGGGTGCACCTTCCAGCACCTCCGTGGGTCCAGACTCCATCCACAGGGGCCTGGGCATTCATCAGAATGCCCAGGACACCTGTCTCTCCGGTGGAGGCCTCTGGGGCAGAGAGGATGCTGAGAGGTCGCATGGAAGGGGGTCTCCTCTCCAGGTGCTGTAAGAGTGTCCTCTTCTCAGGATAGACGCTGCCTTCACACAGGAAGGGAGTGGGGGCCTGTATTTAAGCTGAGAACAGAACAGGCCCAGTGTGTGGCTGTTGCCTGTGATGATTTGTTTAAAATATTAACAATCAAGGCAGGAGGGTCATTTGAGGCCTGGAGTTTGAGACCAGCCTGGGCAACATAGTGAGACTTCATCTCTACAAAAAATAAATATAAAATACAAAGTAGCTGGGCATGGTGTTACATACATATAGTACCAACTACTGGGGAGGCTGAGGCAGGAGAATCGCTTGAGCTCAGGAGTTGGAGGCTGTAGGGAGCTATGATCGCACCACTGCACTCCAGCCTGGGTGACAGTGAGATTCCGTCTCAATTAAAAAAAAAAAAAATTAACAAAACTACCATTCAGCACTGAGCAGTGAGGACATACACTGGTGCCACTTTGTATCATTGCTGGATGGGGTGACATTGAGGGAGGAAGGAGGAATGGGTCCAGGGAGGGGCACAGATATCCAGGGTGGAGGGGGAGGCCCTCTGCTTCCTACCATCTGAATTGGAGAAATCTTCCTGTTTTGTTTTTTTTTTTCTTCTTTTTTTTTTTAGAGACAGTCTTACTCTGTCACTGAGGCTGGAGTGCAGTGGTACAATCACAGCTCACTGCAGCCTCCAACTCCTGGGCTCAAGTGATCCTCCCACCTCAGCCTCCAGAGTAGCTGGAACCACAGAGAAGAGCCACCAGGCCCAGCTGATTTTTAACAATGTTTAGTAGATGTGAGGTCTTGCTATGTTGTCCAGGCTGATCTTGAAATCCTGGGCTCAAGCAATTCTTCTGTCTAGGCCTCCCAAAGTGCTTGGATTACAGGCGTAAGCCACTGCACCCAGTCTGACCTTCACTTTTTTTTTATCGACAGGGCTGGCTGCACAGGGGTGAGCAGCTTCATCACAGCCTTTTTTTTTTTTTTTTTTTTGAGATGGAACCTCACTCTGTTGCCAGGCTGCAGTGCTGTGGTGCGATCTCGGCTCGCTGAAGCCTCCACCTCCTGGGTTCAAGCAATTCTGCCTCAGCCTCCCGAGTAGCTAGGACCACAGGTGCATGCCACCACACCCAGCTAATTTTTGTATCTTTAGTAGAGATGGGGTTTCACCATGTTGGCCAGGATGGTCTCGATCTCCTGACCGCATGATCCGCCCACCTCGGCCTCCCAAAGTACTGGGATTACAGGTGTCAGCCACTGTGCCCGGCCCATCACAGCCTCTTTATGCAACTTTAAGAGAATGAAGGGCCTTGTTCCAGGCAGGGGGTTAGGGAAGTCCTGCCCCCGATGAGGAGAGGAAGGGGAGGAAGGGTTTTGGGAGAGTGAGCTCCTGTGGCCAGGAGGCCATAGTCCTGCGCTCTGGGAGTGTCTCTTGGAGGACCGGTGCCACCTCCTTCTCCAGAGTGCCCAAGACAGGAGCTGGACATTGTGTTCCTGATTGATGGCTCGGGCAGCATCTCCCCCGGCAACTTTGCCACGATGATGAACTTCGTGAGAGCTGTGATAAGCCAGTTCCAGAGACCCAGCACCCAGGTGTGCCTTTGGGGCAGGGAGGCTGCTGGGGGCAGGTGCTTGGATCCTGGTGAAATGGCCTCAGCCCTGGCCCTGTGTGCTTCTCCCAGTTTTCCCTGATGCAGTTCTCCAGTGAATTCTACGTACACTTCACTTTTGAGGAATTCAGGCTCACCTCAAACCCCCTCGGCCTGTTGGCTTCTGTTCACCAACTGAGAGGGTTGACACGCACGGCCACTGCCATCCAAAAAGTCGTGTGAGTCCTGACTTCTTCCAGGCACAGTCCCAAAGCACCCAGGTCTTCCCTTGGGCCTCATCTGTCTCCACGAGAAGGGGACAGGCAGGGACTGAAATCCAGCCCGTAATACCCTTGCCAAGCTTGGGCCTCTGGGTGGGACTAGGGCCTCCCAAAGGAAAAGGCATCTTCTCATTTTCACAAGGGCACCAGGGGCTAGTGTGGTTTTGTTCACAGGCCTCTAAGATCTCTTCTTTCCTGATAGGCGCCAATTGTTCCAGGCCTCACACGGGGCCCGTGGGGATGCCACTAAAATTCTCATTGTCATCACTGATGGGAAGAAAGAAGGCGACAGCCTGGATTATAAGGATGTCATCCCCATGGCTGATGCAGCAGGCATCATCCGCTATGCAGTTGGGGTAGGGCATGGGACGGCTTCCCCCTTCTCCCACGGCTTCCTCTCAGGGCAACTTCCCTTTCTATGTATTTTCTTTTCTCTTTGAGACAGGGTCTTGCTCTATTACTCAGGCAGTGGTGCAATCCTAGCTCACTGCAGCCTCGAACTCCTGGGCTCCAGTGATCCTTCCACCCCAGCCTCCCCAGTAGCTGGGACCACTGGCGTGTGCCATCAAACCTGGCTTTTTAAAAAAATTTTTTTGGTTGAGATGGGGTCTTGCTATGTTGCCCAGGCTGGTCTCAAATTCCTGGCCTCAAACAATTCTACCACCTTGGCTTCCCAAAGCTCAGGGATTACAGGTGTGAACCACCGCCAACAACGTACCTTTCAAGGATAGAAACACCAGCTCTCTCGGCTCTTACTGCCTTCAGGATGAAAACTCTGCCCCAGACTGGAGACCATGATCCTTTCTCCTAAACTCCCTGATGCCGTCCGGGCCTCATGTTTCTCCTGTGTCCATGGGGTGTGATCATGTTGATCTTGTGGGGTTATCGGAGGATGTTGCACCCAGTGCACACAGAAACATTCGATTTATTATTTTTACTGAGTTGATCTTTTCTGGAGACAGGTTGGATCAGCTTTTAAAAACACAAACTCTTGGAAAGAATTAAATGACATTGCATCGAAGCCCTCCCAGGAACACATATTTAAAGTGGAGGACTTTGATGCTCTGAAAGATATTCAAAACCAGCTGAAGGAGAAGATCTTTGCCATTGAAGGTGAGTCTGAAGGGAGCTCTGAGCTTGGGGACTCCTCAGTCGTAACACTTTTCCACTTAGAACCCAAGGCTCCGTGAAACAGGTAGACAGCAGCCCAGTTCTCCTGCTTTCCCAGGACCCTGATAGCCACGTCCGTCAGCTTGTCCCCACTGATGTCCCCCAGCACTGTCAGAGCTGCCCCAAAGTGGCCCCAGGGATGGCCCTGCTCCCCACAGAGAATGACCTCACACCACCACCGGCTCCACTGCAGAACAAAAAGCAGTGCCAGGCCCAGCCCAGGAGACCTTCCACCCACACTGGGACCTACCCAGCCCACGTCCCACCAGCCACTCACTCCCCTGGGCAAGGGGCATGCGGACTCCTGGCCCCCTCGGGTTGGCTCGTAGACCCGTGGGGGGCCCTGGTGAGGACCAGATCGGTGCTGCCATCGCTGTCCACATCCATGGAGCAAAGGGGGGCCCTGAAATTGGAGCTGATCTGGAGGGCAGAGCCTGTTCCCTGTCATAGGCATCAGCCCTCCCTGGGCCTCCAGTCTTAGCTTCTCCTAAAGCTGAAGTGTTCTTAGACCTGGCAAAGCTCATCTCCCTCCCTGGCACTCGAGTGTCATACTTTTCCCCAGGTACGGAGACCACAAGCAGTAGCTCCTTCGAATTGGAGATGGCGCAGGAGGGCTTCAGCGCTGTGTTCACGCCTGTGAGTGGGGCCCCTTAGGCCGATGATGTGCGGTGAGGGGAGGAGGGAGCAGGGAAGGCCAGGGTGGGTGTCAGGTGGGTAAGGGGCACGGGCAGCAGGCGTATCTCTTGTACATGCTGTCTTCCTGCTCCGGCCTCTGCTCAGTCCTGGAATCCTTTCCTCCCAGGATGGCCCCATTCTGGGGGCTGTGGGGAGCTTCACCTGGTCTGGAGGTGCCTTCCTGTATCCCCCAAATATGAACCCCACCTTCATCAACATGTCTCAGGAGAATGTGGACATGAGGGACTCTTACCTGGGTGAGAAATGACCAGGGGTTGGGGACAGGTGGGAGATGCGCTGCCTAGGGTGGGTCCAGGGTTCTGGGGAGGGGAGATGGGGGCTGTGCTGCCTGAGGTGGGGGTCCAGGGTTCTGGATGGGGGGAATGGGGGCCTTTGTGCTGAGACCTGGGCCCCTCAGGTTACTCCACTGAGCTGGCTTTCTGGAAAGGGGTGCAGAACCTGGTCCTGGGGGCCCCCCGCTACCAGCACACTGGGAAGGCTGCCATCTTCATCCAGGTGTCCGGGCAATGGAGGCTGAAGGCCGAAGTCACGGGGACACAGGTTGGGCGTGACAGGAGCCAGAGGGGAAGATGAGGGTGGGGACAGTGGCTGGGGCCAGGAAGAGGATGGAGGGGCTTTGGGGGGCTTGGGGGAGGTCCTGGTACCTGGGGAGAGGTGGGACCTGGCCCACAGGGCTGCCTCTGGCGGGGACAGGCAGCATGACGCAGGCTCTGCCCTCCAGATTGGTTCCTACTTCGGGGCTTCCCTCTGCTCCGTGGATGTGGATGGCGATGGCAGCACTGACCTGATCCTCATCGGGGCCCCCCATTACTACGAGCAGACCCGAGGGGGCCAGGTGTCCGTGTGTCCTTTGCCCAGGGGGGTGAGTGGCTGATGGGACCTGGGCTGGGTGGGGTCCAGTGTGGGTGGAGGGGTTGCCCGGGTTGGGCCTGGCACTGCTTTCATTCTGCAGTGGAGAAGGTGGTGGTGTGATGCTGTTCTCCACGGGGAGCAGGGCCATCCCTGGGGTCGCTTTGGGGCAGCTCTGACAGTGCTGGGGGACGTGAATGGGGACAAGCTGACGGACGTGGTCATCGGGGCCCCAGGAGAGGAAGAGAACCAGGGTGCTGTCTACCTGTTTCACGGAGCCTTGGGACCTAGCATCGGCCCCTCCCACAGCCAGGTGAGGCCGTGTCCCGCTTCTGTCATTAGAGCAGCCTCCTCCTTGCCTCTCCCGCTCTGTCATACAGGAAAACTGTCCCTTTTTACCTTTTCCTACCTCCCTTGCCCAGCTCTGAGCACCTTGTAGCAGTGGTGCGGTCTCAGCTCACCGCAACCTCCGCCTCCCAGGTTCAAGCGATTCTCTGCCTCAGCCTCTGGAGTAGCTGGAATTACAGGCATGCACCACCATGTCCGGTGAATTTTTTGTATTTTAGTAGAGATAGGCTTTCGCCATGTTAGCTAGGCTGGTCTTGAACTCCTGACCTCAGGTGATCCGCCTGTCTCGGCCTCCCAAAGTGCTGGGATTATAGGCGTGAGCCACCATGCCCAGCCCCTCGCCAGTTTTACAAGGTACACAGGTCAGGCACAGAAAACCCATTTTACAGATGGAATGTGGGACACTGGGAAGACAAGAGCCTTGGTTTGCCAGAGGTTCAGAGTGGGTCCGGGATGGTGAAGGGTGCTCCAGCCTCCTGACCTCCAACCTGGCGTGCAGTCTCTGGGCTCCCTGCTGCTCACCACTTAGGTCCAGTCGTTTCAACCTACCCTTCCACTCGCTCCTCGCCTCCCTGGATACTACATGATTTTATTCCCTTTCTGCCATCAAGGTCCCACCGTATACCCATCCCTGCAGCCGCCCTCCACCCAAGGGATCAGGGTTCCCTGAGAACAAGGGCTGCTTTCCTTGGCAAAAGTCAAGAAAGCCCTGTTAAAAAATAGGCAAAGGGGCTGCTCCAGGTGGCTCACATCTGTAATTCCAACACTTTGGGAGGCTGAGGCAGGAGGATCACTTGAGGCCAGGAGTTTCAGGCCAGCCTGGGCAACATAGGGAGATCCCATCTCTAGAAAAAAATTTAAAAATTAGGCAGGCATCGTGGTGCTGTAGTAACTGTAGTCCCAATTACTCGGGAGGCTGAGGTGGGATGATCACCTGAGCCCAGGAGGTTGAGGCTGCAGTGAGCTATGATTGCGTCACTTCACTTCAGCCCAGGTGAAAGAGAAAAACCCTGTGTCAAAAAAAAAAAAAAAAAAAAAAAAAAAAAAGATTTGGATAGGGATAGACATTTCTCCAAAGAAGAGGTACAAAGGGCCACTGAGTGGATAAAATGATTCTCAACGTCATTAGTCATCAGAAATCAAAACTATAATGAAATGCCACTTCTCACCTACCAGAATGACTAGAAACAAAGACGGATAATGACAGGTGTTGGTGAGGATTGGGAGAACTGGGCATCCTCCCGCACTGCTGGGGATGATGTAAATCCACGCAGCTGCTTTGGAAATCAGTCTGGCAGATCCTCAAAACATTAAACATAGGCTGGGCACAGTGGCTGACACCTGTAATCCCAGCACTTTGGGAGGCCGAGGCAGGTGGATCGCCTGAGGCCAGGAGTTCAAGACCAGCCTGGCCAACACAGTGAAACCCCATCTCTACTAAAAATACCAAAAACAAACAAACAAACAAACAAACAAAAAAAACAACTACCTGGGCGTGGTGGTGGACGCCTGCAATCCCAGCTACTCGGGAGGCTGAGGCAGGTGACTTGATTGAACCTGGGAGGTGGAGGTTGTGGTAAGCCGAGATTGCGGCACTGCACTCCAGCCTAGGCAACAAGAGCAAAACTCCGTCTCAAACAAACAAACAAAAAGTTAAACATAGAGGTGCCATGTGATCTGGCAATTCCACCTATAAAACATGCTAAGTGAGGGAAGCCAGACACAGAAGGCCACATGTATTCAGGCCAAATGTCCAGAACAGGCAAATCTGTAGAGACAGAAAGTAGATGATGAGCAGTTTCACAGGGCTGGGTGTGGGGGCAAGTCAGGGGCATGAGGGTGACTGAGAATGGGTATGGAGTCTCTTTTTGGGGTAGTGGAAATGTTCTAAAATTGATTGTGGTAGTGGTTTCACAACTCTGTAAACATAACCGAAAACCACTAAGTCATATACTTTAAAGGGGTGAGTTTTGTGCTATGTGGTCTATAGCTCAAAAAAGCTGTTACCAAAAAGAAAAAAGTGGCAGGGAAGGTCCCTGCAGTTCTGTCACACACCAGCTGTGTGATCTTTGACAGGTAACTCACTGTCTCTGTGCTCAGTTTTCTCATTGGTAAAATGGTGATACTAATAGAACCAACCTTACTGAACTGCTGCTGTGAGGATTAAATGAGTTAGTATGCATGAAGTGCTTATCACAGTGCCTGGCACACAATAGGTGTCATGTTGTTATAATCTGTTTTAATTATCATTAAGATAGTTTAACAACTGGCCAGGTGCAGTGGCTCCCATCTGTAATCCCAGCACTTTGGGAGGTTGAGGCAGGCAGATCACTTGAGGTCAGGCGTTCCAGACCAGCCTGGCCAATGTGGGGAAATCTCGTCCCTACCAAAAATACAAAAATTAGCTGTGGTGGTGGCGCATGCCTGTAATCCCAGCTACTCGGGAGGCTGAGGCAAGAAAATGGCTCGAACCCAGGAGTCGGAGACAACAGTAAGCTGAGACTGAGCCACTGCACTCCAGCCTGGGTGCCAGAATGAGACTCCATCTCAAAACAAATAAACAAAAAATATATAGTTTAACAACTGAAGGGGAATCTAAAAAGACGGTGAAAGACGGTTGAGAGTAACAAGGGCCCACATGTTGTCATGAAACCGCAAACAGTTCGTACCAACTCCCATGACCCATCACAAAGCGCATGTTTTATGCGCTTTGCAGATACTGCATTCTTTACACGTTGAAGGTGTGCAGCAACCCTGCACTGAGCAAGTCTATCAGTGCTGTTTACCCAGCTGCACGCACTCACTTTGTGTCTCTGTGCTACGTTTGGTAATTCTCACAATGTTTCAAACTTTTTGAAATTATCATGTCTGTGATGGTGAGCTGTGATCAGTGATCTTCGATGTTACCATTGTCCTTGTTTTGGGGCACCATGAACCATGTCCATATACGAAGGCGAACTTCATAAATGTGTGTGTTCTGATTGCTCCACCACCGATAGCTCCCCTGTCTCTCTCTCCCTCTCCTCTGGCCTCCCTATTCCCATTCCCTGCAATGCAACAATATTGAAATTAAGCCAGATAATAACTCTACAATGGTCTTTAAGTGTTCAAGTGAAAGGAAGAGTCACATGTCTCTCACTATTTATTTACTGAGGCAGGGTCTCACTCTGTCACCCAGGCTGGAGTACACTGGTGTGATCTCGGCTCACTGAAACTTCCCCTCTGGGGTTCAAGTGATTCTCCTGCCTCAGCCTCCTGAGTAGCTGGCATTACAAGTGCGTGCCACCATGCCTGGCTAATTTTTGTATTTTTAGTAGAGATGGGGTTTCGCCATGTTGGCCTGGCTAGTCTCAAACTCCTGACTTTAAGTGATCTGCCTGCCATGGCCTCCCAAATCACTGGCATTATAGACGTGAGCCACCATGTCTGGCCACGTATTTCACACGTTAGAGCAAAACCTAGAAATGATTAAGCTTGGTGAAGAAGCCATGTCAAAAGCCAAGACGGACTGAAGGCCTTTTGCACCAAACAGCCAAATTCTGAATGCAAAACAAAAGTTATTGAAGGAAATTAAGAGTGCTACTCCAGTGAACATAGGAATGATAAGAAAGTGAAACAGCCTAATTGCTATTATGAAGGAAGTTTTGAGTGCTCTGGATAGAAGATCAAATCAGCCGCAATATTCCCTTAAGCCAAAGCCAAATCCAGAGCAAGGTCCGAATGCTCTTCAGTTCTGTGAAGGCTGAGAGAAGTGAGGAAGCTACAGAAGAAAAGCTGGAAGTCAGCAGAGGTGGAAGTCAGCAGGGTTCATGAGGTTTAAGGAAAGAAGCAATCTCCACAACATAAAAGTACAAGGTGAAGCAGCAAGTACAGATGGAGAACGCACAGCAAGTTCTCCAGAAGATCTCTGATGAAGGTGGCTACACTCAACAACAGGTTTTCAATGTAGATGAGGCGGCCTTCGATGGAAGAAGATGCCATCTAGGACTTTCAGAGAAGTCAATGCCTGGCTTCAAAGCTTCAAAGGACAGGCTGACTCTCTTGTTAGAGGCTAATGCCGCTGGTAGGACTTCAAGTTGTAGTCAGTGCTCATTTACCATTTGGAAAATTCCAGGGCCCTAAAGAATGATGCTAAATCCACCCTTCTGTGCTCTAGAAATGGAGCAAAGCCAGGGAGACAGCATATCTGTTTACAGCATAGTTGGGTAAGTGTTTTAAACCCATTCTGGAGACCTGCTGCTCAGAAAAATAGATTTCTTTCCAAAGTTTGCTACTTATTGACAATGCACCTGGTCACCCAAGAGCTCTGATGGAGATGATCATGGAGATTAGTGTTGTTTCCACGCCTGCAAACCCAACATCCATTCTGTAGTCCATGGACCAAGGAGTAATTTCGACTTTCAAGTCTCATTATTTCAGAAATACATTTCATAAGGCTATAGCTGCCATACATAGTGATTCTTCTGATGGATCTGGGCAAAGTCAGTTGAAAACCTTCTGGAAAAAATTTACCACTTTAGATGCCATTAAGAACATTCATGATTCACGAAAGGGGGTCAAAATATCAACATTAACAAGAGTTCTGGAGAAGCTGATTCCAATTCTCGTGGATGACTTCTAGTGGTTCTAGACTTCAGGGGAGGAAGTGACTGCGGATGTGGTGGAAATAGAGAACCAGAATTAAAAGGTGGAGCCTGAACTGCTGCAATTTCATGATGAAACTTGCACAGATGAGGACCTGCTTCTTATGGATGAGGAAATAAAGTGGTTTTTTTTTTCAGATGGAATCTATTCATGGTGAAGATGCTATGAAAATTGTTGAAATGATGACACAAGATTAAGAATATTACATAAACAGGCCGGGCACAGTGGCTCACCTCTGTAATCCGAGCACTTTGGGAGGCAGAGGTGGGCAAATCACCTGAGGTCAGGAATTTGAGACCAGCCTGGCCAACATAGGGAAACCTCATCTCTACTAAAAAAATCAGCCGGGTGTGGTGGTGGTTTTCTGTAATCCCAGCTACTTAGGAGGCTGAGGCAGGAGAATCACTTGAACCTGGGAGGCGAAGGTTGCAGTGAGCCGAGATCACACCACTGAACTCCAGCAATAGTGAAAGTGTGTCTCAAAAAAAAAAAAAAAGAATATTATATAAAAGTAGTTGATAAACGAGCACAGAATTTGAGAGGATTGACTCCAACTTTCAAAGAAGCTCTACTGTGGGTAAAATGTTATCAACCAGCAACCCATGCTTCAGAGAAATTTCATGAAAGGAAGAGTCCATCCGGGCAGCAAACTTCCTCACTGTCTTATTTTAGGAAATTGCCATAACCTCCCCAACCTCCAGGAGTTGCCACTGTGATCAGTCAACCGTGTCACCGTGTCACCATCAGCAAGACCCTCCATAGGCAAAAAGATTATGCCTTGCTAAAGGCTTAAATGATCGTTAGCATTTTTTACCAATCAAATTTTTTTATTTTATTTTGAACTTTTATTTTAGATTTAGAGGGGTATACCTAGCCTTTCTAGACTCCCTCAGTAATTGGTAAATTTCTCTTTTATTTTGTTATTATTCTTTTTTCTTTTCTTTTTCTTTTTTAAATTTTTATTTTTTAGAGACAGAGTCTCATCGTGTCCCTCAGGCTGGAGTGCAGTGGCGCAATCATAGCTGACTGTAGCCTCGAACTCTTGGGCTCAAGAGATCCTCCTGCCAAAGCCTCCTGAGTAGCTGGGACCATAGGCACAAGCCAGTGTGCCGTGCTCATTATTATTACTTTTTTTTTTTTTTGAGACAGAGTCTTGCTCTGTCACCAAGGCTGGAGTGCAGTGGCGCAATCTCCGCTCACTGCAACCTCCTCCTCCCGGGTTCAAGTGATTCTCCTGCCTCAGCCTCCTGAGCAGCTTGGATTGCAGGTGTGCCATCACGTCTGGCTAATTTTTGTATATTTAGTAGAAACGGGGTATCATCATGTTGGCCAGGCTGGTCTGGAACTCCTGACCTCAGGTGATCCACCCGCCTTGGCCTCCCAAAGTGTTGGGATTACAGGCGTGAGCCACCATGTCCACCCATTATTATTACTTTTAATGCCTGCCAGTTCCATTGGTGCACAGAGATTTAAAGGGCACATTCTTCCAGGGAGCGGGCATAACATGAGCACTGGGAATGAAGGTGATAGGTTCTACAGGGGAGGCAGTGCCCAGGAGGGTGGATCTGCATGTGGGTGTGACCACTCCCTACCCCACCCCGGCTTTTTCTTGTCCTTTGAAGAGACAGAGTGACAGCAAGAAACAAAAAGGGGACTTGGGCCTGGGGTCAGAGGTCTGGTGTTGGGTCTGGAGTCGGCCTCTTAAAGGCTACATGGAGTTGGCACTGTCCCCAACCTCTCTCCTGCATCTTTGCAATAAGGGAGGTGAGGCTGGATAAGCTCCAAGGTCCCTTTCAGCCTTAATACGCATTGTGATACATTATTGACTGCTGGCCGTATTCTGGGTGCTGTTCTAAGAACCGTAGGAATTCCTCTCCTGCGCACAGCTAAACTCTGAGCTAATAGTATCATTATACGAAAGATGAGGAAACGGAGGCACAGACAGATTGAGTCCTTGCCCACGGCCTCGTGGCTCATACGTGGAGGAGTCAGAATTGGAACTAGAGACTGATTGAATGAATGACACTTGGATCACCAGGACACCCTTCTGATCTCCACTCCTACATCTGTTTCTTAGCAATCATCTCCCAACTCCTACCTCCTCTTTTCAGGTTCTTCTTGGTGACATCTGCTCACCACTCACCTCTTCTCTCCCTTTGTGATGGTCCTACGTCCATATCCCCCTTGTTACTTATTTCCAACTTCTTCCCCCACCTTCCAGCTTGATTCACTCTTTTCTCTTCTGGCCAGCGGATCGGGGGCTCCCAGCTCTCCCCCAGGCTGCAGTATTTTGGGCAGGCACTGAGCGGCGGTCAAGACCTCACCCAGGATGGACTGGTGGACCTGGCTGTGGGGGCCCGGGGCCAGGTGCTCCTGCTCAGGTGAGAGCAGCCTTTCTCGGACGCTCCCCGGGTGGTCCTAGGTCCAGATGGGGGTGCCCACCCCCCACCCCACCCCACATGGTGCTCCCAGGAGCCAAGGGCCTGTCCTCAGCTTGGTGCTCTGCCCGCAGGACAAGACCTGTGCTCTGGGTAGGGGTGAGCATGCAGTTCAAACCTGCTGAGATCCCCAGGTCTGCATTTGAGTGTCGGGAGCAGGTGGTCTCTGACCAGATCCTGGGACAGTCCAGCATCTGCCTTTACATTGACAAACGTTCCAAGAACCTGCTTGGGAGCCGTGAGTCCCCTCCCCTCCAACCCAGGACACCCTGACCTCTGGAGTCCCCCAGCCCCAGACGCCTTTCTCCCACCCTGCCCGTTGTCCACCCAAGGAGTTCCTGTCTCTCTCAACGCCGTTTCTGTGACCGCCTACAGGTGACCTCCAAAGCTCTCTGACGATGGACCTGGCTCTCGACCCTGGCCGCCTGAGTCCCCGTGCCACCTTCCAGGAAACAAAGAACCGGAGTCTGAGTCGAGTCCAAGTCCTCGGGCTGCAGGCATACTGTGAAACCTTCACCCTGCTGCTCCCGGTGCGTCTGGGCATGAACATGGGTGGCGGCCACGCTGGGGCTGGCAGAAGGCAGGGCAGGGACAGAACAGGCTGCGTTCCAGCCTCCCTGTGGCTCAGCCCAGCACAGGACCAGGCATGAAGGAGGTGCTTACTGCATAGCCAGTGAGTGAGTGAGCGAGCGAACAAGTGATGAGATAGGCTGCAACTGCCAGGGGCCACACAGTTGGATTTCAGGAAAGAGAATTGGGCAGCCTGAGAGAGCTCTGTGGCTTCCGGCTGGGCTTTTTTTCAGGCACTCACTGGACACGCATTTATCTAGCTGCTCCTGGGAGATAGGCCCTGCCCTGGGGGCATAGCGGTGGCCGAAACAGTCATTGCTGATCGGGAGGTCTGTGGGGAGGAGAAAAAAAAAACAAAGACAAACCAGGGGAGAGAACAGAGAGGGTGTCAGGGAGGCCTCCTGAAGGCGGTGATGCTGAGCAGGGCCTGAAGGAAGCGGAAGCCGCGCGTGGGAGCTGGGCAGGGGCAGGATGAGAACTGCGGGTGGGGCCGAGCGCAGCTCTGCACAGCGCTCACCTCACCCTCCGCTCTTCCCCACGCCCATCCCCCAGACCTGCGTGGAGGACTCTGTGACCCCCATCACCTTGCGTCTGAACTTCACGCTGGTGGGCGAGCCCCTCTCTGCCTTCAGAAACCTGCGGCCTATGCTGGCCGCTGATGCTCAGAGATACTTCATGGCCTCCGTGAGTCCTGGCGCTGGGGTCTCCCAGAGAGGGCGCACAGTGTGGGGCCTGGGTCTCAGAGAAAACCCCCCATTGCCTTCCCACGCAGCTCCCCTTTGAGAAGAACTGTGGAGCCGACCATATCTGCCAGGACAATCTCGGCATCTCCTTCAGCTTCCCAGGGTGAGTGCCCCCACCTTAGACCTGCCCTACTGCCCCCAGCCTCCTTCCTGGAATCTGGGACTCCTGTCTCTGGCTCTCCCTAACATTGTTTCATCCTATACTCAAAACCCAGGTGTCCTGGCTGGGCACAGTGGTCCGCGCCTATAATCCCAGCACTTTGGGAGGCCAAGGCGGGAGGATCTTTTGAGGCCAGGAGTTAGGGATCAGCCTGGGCAACAGAGTGAGATCCCATTTCTACAAAAACAAAACAAAACAACAGCAACAACAAAAGATCAGCTGAGTAGAGCATGTCTATAGTCCCAGTTACTTAGGAGGCTGAAGCTTAAGGATTGCTTGAGCTCTGGAGTTGGAAGTCACAGTGAGCCATGATCACACCATTGCACTCCAGCCTGGGTGAAAGATCAGCACTGCGTTTATTTATTTATTTATTTTTTTTAAAAAAGAGAGAAGAAGAAGAACCCAGGTGTCCTGTCCCCTGTCTATCTCCCACATCCCCACCCACCCCATTTTATCCCAGACCATTTCTAGCCTCAGTCACAGAATTATCTTCTCCTTCCCCACCCCTGATACCCAGCTTGAAGACCCTACTGGTGGGGAGTAACCTGGAGCTGAACGCAGAAGTGATAGTGTGGAATGACGGGGAAGACTCCTACGGAACCACCATCACCTTCTCCCACCCAGCAGGACTGTCCTACCGCCATGTGGCAGAGAGCCAGGTGCTCCCTCTGGGGAAGGAGGAGGAGGTTGGGCTGGGCACTAGTGTAGATTCCTGTGCGGTTCAGAGCCTGGGCTGGGCTTGGAGGTGGTAGTGCCATCTGGGGCACGCCTCCGCTCGTGCGGTGTTCAACTTTGGGCATCACAGTTTAAGGACACTGACTATCAGGAATGATTTCCTGAGAGGCCACTAATGTGGAGACAGAGGGGACCCTGCCCAAATGTCTTTCTATTCCTTGTTATATCAATACTCCTCTTTTGAAGAAAAACATATCTCAGCCTTCAAATAGTTTAAAACACTGTTCTGTAGAAGCAAGGGGTTGAATTTATTGGTCGCTGTACATTAAGGCTTGGCAACCTTTTTCTATAAAGGGTTAGATAGTAAATATTTCAACTTTGTGGTCCACGTGGTCTGTGTCACAGCTACTAACCTCTGCTGTTGTGGAATGAAAGCAGCCATTGACATGAATGAGTTTATGAATGAATATACCTGCAATGCAGTAAAACTTTATGTATAAAAATAGGTAGTGGCTGTTGTTTGCCAATCTCTGTTTTAGAATGCAGAACTAGGACCACAGGGAGTCAAAGAGAAACAGATGTTTTAAACAAAAATATTATGGCCAGGGTGGTGGCTCACGCCTGTAATCCCAGGACTTTGGGAGGCTGAGGCAGGCGGATCACCTGAGGTCAGGAGTTTGACCAGCCTGGCCCACATGGTGAAACTCCATCTCCATGAAAAATACAAAAATTGGCCGGGCATGGTGGCGGGTGCCTGTAATCCCAGCTACTGGGGAGGCCGAGGCTGGAGAATTGCTTGAATCCGGAAGGGGGAGGTTGCAGTGAGCCGAGATTGTGCCACTGCACTCCAGCCTGGACGACAAAGCAAGACTCTGTCTCAAAAAAAAAAAAAAAAAAAAAAAAGAGAAAAATGTTATTATGAAAAATTTAAAACATTTACAAAAGTAGAAAGTAGTTCAACAAACCTCCCCAAAACTTGTCACCTAGATTCAACAATTAGCAACATTTTGCCACATTTGTTTCATCAATTGTTCCCCTTTGCTAAGGTATTTTCTTTCCTTCTTTCCTTCCTTCCTTCCTTCCTTCCTTCCTTCCTTCCTTCCTTCCTTCCTGCTTTCTTTGTGAGACAGGGTCTTGCTCTGTCACACAGGCTGGAGTGCAGTGGCACAATTTCAGCTTACTGTAGCTTCGACGTCCTGGGCTCAAGCAATCCTCCCATCTCAGCCTCCTGAGTAGCTACAACCACATGCACACACACCATACCTGGCTAATTTTTAAATGTTTTGTAGAGTTGGGGTCTTACCATGCTGTCCAAGCTGGTCTCTAACTCCTGGATTCAAGCAATCCTCCCATCTCAGCCTCCCAAAGTGTTGGAGTTACAGACATGAGCCACTGTGCCTGACCGGCTAAAGTATTTTAAAACAAATCTCAGACATGGGGGTCATTGTACTCCTCCTTATTCACTCTGCTCTGGTTTGAATGCATCACCCAAAGTTCACATGTTAGACACTTAATTCCCAATGCAACAGTGTTGAAAGGTGAAACTTTTAAAAGGTGGTTAGGTTATGAGGGCTTTGCCCTCATGAATGGATGAATACTATTATCTCCAGAGTAGATTAGTCATATCAGGAGTGGGTTTCTTTCTTTCTTTCTTTTCTTTTTTTTTTTTTTTTTTTTTTTGAGACGGAGTCTTCGCTCTTGCCGCCTCAGGCCTGGAGTGCAGTGCCGGGATCTCGCTAACATGCAAGCTCCGCTCCGCGGTTCACGCCATTCTCCTGCCTCAGCCTCCCAGAGCTTAGCTGCGGACTTACAGCGCCCCGCCACCTCGCCCGGCTAGTTTTTTGCTTTTAGTAGAGACGGGTTTTCCACCGATGTTAGCCAGGATGGTCTCGATCTCCTGACTCGTGATCCGGGCCCGCCCACCACCCCACCCTCTGGCCCGCATCCCCGCCACTGTCTCGGCCTTCCCAAAGTGCCTGGGATTACAGGCTTGAGGCCACCGCGCCCGCCGGGCTCTTTCTTTCTTTCCTTCCTTCCTTCCTTCCTTCCTTCCTTCCTTCCTTCCTTCCTTCCTTCCTTCCTTCTTTCTTTCTTTCTTTCTTTCTTCCTTTCTTCCTTTCTTCTTTCTTTTTTTGATGGGGTCTTGCTCTGTTGTCCAGGCTGGGGTGCAATGGCACGATCTTGGCTCACTGCAGCATCTGCCTCCTGAGTTCAAGCAATCCTTGTGCCTCAGCCTCCCCAGTAGCTGGGATTACAGGTGCCCACCCCCACGCCCAGCTAAGTTTTGCATTTTTACTAGGGATGGGGTTTCACCATGTTGGGCAGTCTGGTCTTGAACTCCTGACCTCAAGTGATCCACCTGCCTTGGCTTCCCAAAGTACTAGGATTACAGGTGTGAGCCATGGAGCCTGGCTCAGGAGTGGGTTTCTAATTAAAGGATAAGTTTGGCCCCCTTTGCCTCTCACTCTCACATGTATTCTCTTGCTCCTCTGCCTTCTGCTGTGAGATGATGCAACACAAAGACCCTCACCAGATACTGGTGCCATGTTCTTGGACTTCCCAGCCTCCAGAACCGCAAAACTTCTATTGATACACTACCTAGTTTGTGGTAATCTGTTATAGCAGCAGGGAACAGACAAAGACACACTCTATAGTTCTGAACAATGAGGACATCTTATATGACCTCAACACCATTATCACACCCAGTGAAATAAGTGATTCCTTGGTATTAAGATCATAGTCAAAATTCCATAATTGTCTCAAAAATATCTTTTTACTTCTGGTCTATTTGAACCAAAATTCAACCTAGGTCCACATATGATGTTTGGTTGTTATTTCTGCTGTCTCTCTTAGTCTAATATTCCCAACGGAAGTGCATTTTGATTAATGTATAAAAGAACGCACCAGGAAGGGCCATCTCTTGCATGTGAGGGGTGATCCCTGTCAATGAAAGTGCTCCTAGACATATTAACCAAATGTAATGTGTGGACTTTTGTTGAATATTGCTTTTAACAAATGAACTGTAAAATAACATTTTTGGAGACAATCTAAGAAAATAGAACACGACCAATATTGGTATATTAAGGAGTAATTGTTAATTTTGTTGGCTGTGATTTGTTGGATCTTGTGGTTATGTTTAAAATACCCTTATCTGTTGGTGGTATACACTGAAGTATTTCCAGATGAAACAATATGATGTTTGGAATGTGCTTTAAAGTGTTCAGAAAGAGAACATACTAGAAACAAGAGTAGAAAACTGTTGATTACTTAAAATCAGTGATGCCTGTATGGGGATTGATTTTTCAGTCTATTTTTGAATGTGTTTCAAAATTTCCATAATAAGAGACCTTTAAAATAACAATAAAAGGTGAACATTTTAATACAGTTGAGATTTCTACTTTGGAAGAAAGTTTGACCAGATAGCTATGGGGAGCTTTTAAAACATAACCTTGGCTGGACATGGTGGCTCATACCTGTAATCCTAGTGTTTTGGGGGGCCAAGGTGGGAGGATTGCTTGAGGCCAGGAGTTCAAGACCAGCCTGGGCAACATAGTGAGATCCCATCTATTAAAAAAAATGTTTAAAAAAATTACCCAGGCATGGTGGTGTGTGCCGGTAGTCCCAGCTACTCAGGAGGCTGAGGCGAGAGGATGGCTTGAGGTCAGGAGTTTGAGGCTGCAGTGAGCTGTGATTGCATCACTGCTCTCTAGCCTAGGTGACACAGTGAGACCTGGTCTCAATAAACAAACAAACAAATAAACAAAAGCATAAGCTTAAGGCGGGCTTCAGGAAGCTTCATCACTACTTCATGGCATGTTTTTGGAATGTTGTTATATTAGGTTGGTGCAAAAGTAATTGTGGTTTTTTCCATTGCTTTTAGTTTCAACTAATACTCGTCTACTTTTTCTCACGCCTAGGAACAGGGGCAGCTGCGTTCCCTGCGCCTGACATGTGACAGCGCCCCAGCTGGGAGCCAGGGCACCTGGAGTACCAGCTGCAGAATCAACCACCTCATCTTCCGTGGTGGTGCCCAGGTCAGCCTGGCTTCTGTCCCCTTGCCACTGCCCTGCCCCACCCTGTCTTTACTGCTCTGTGACCTCTCAGTTCCTTTTCCTCAGATCACCTTCTTGGCTACCTTTGACGTCTCCCCCAAGGCTGTCCTGGGAGACCGGCTGCTTCTGACAGCCAATGTGAGCAGGTGAGCCTGGCCAGGCCAGGGGCAGTGCCCCTTATCTCCAGCCTCACACCCCATTCTCCTCCTCTGGGGCCTTTGGCAACTGGGTCTCTCCTCTTTCTCCAGTGAGAACAACACCCCCAGGACGAACAAGACCACCTTCCAGCTGGAGCTCCCGCTGAAGTATGCCGTCTACACTGTGGCTAGCAGGTCAGCAGGTACCCCACCGCAGGAAAAAGGGTTCTCTCTGACCCGGATAGGGGTGATTCTTGCCCCCTGCAGCAGCTGAACATGAGATGTGGTAGGTTTTGTGTGGTGGATAATACTGCCAGCAGCACTTACCAGTCAACACATTTGTTTTGTTTTGGTTTTTGTTTCCTTTTATCTTTGATTCAATTATTATTATTATTATTGTTGTTTTTTGAGACAGAGTTTTCTCTTGTTGCCCAGGCTGGAGTGCAGTGGCACGATCTCGGCTCACTGCAAACTCTGCCTCCCGGGTTCAAGTGATTCTTCTGCCTCAGCCTCCTGAGTAGCTGGGATTACAGGTGCGTGCCACCACACCCAGTTCATTTTTGAATTTTTAGTAGAGACAGCAGGGTTTCACCATGTTGGCCAGGATGGTCTCCAACACCTGACCTCACGTGATCCACCTGCCTCTCCCAAAGTGATGGGATTACAGGCATAAGCCACCATACCCAGCCTATTTTCTAAATTTTTATTTCAACTTTGATGTTAGATTGGGGGGTACCTGTACAGATTTGTTACATGGGAATATTGCATGATGCTGAGGTTTGGGGTACAAATCCCACCACTCTGGTAGTGAACATGGAACCCGACAGGTAGTTTTTCAACCCATGCCCCTCCCTACACGCTCCGGTCCACAGTGTCTATTGTTTCCATCTTTGTGTCCATGTTTGCTCAGTGCTTACCTCCCACGTGTAAGTGAGAACATGCAGTATTTACTTTTCTGTTCCTGTGCTAATTTGCTTAGGATTATGGACTC
This sequence comes from Rhinopithecus bieti, assembly GCF_001698545.2. Taxonomy (NCBI): domain Eukaryota; kingdom Metazoa; phylum Chordata; class Mammalia; order Primates; family Cercopithecidae; genus Rhinopithecus; species Rhinopithecus bieti. The sequence goes on along the minus strand of NW_016802972.1, from coordinate 187,377 downwards.
CAGCTCCATCCATGTTACTGTAGGGGACATGATTTCATTCTCTTCATGGCTGCATAGTATTCCGTGGGTGTATATGCCCCATGTATATGTACATTTTCCTTATACCACGGATGGGCATCTAGGTTGATTCCATGTCTTCGCTATTGTGAATAGCACAGCAGTGAACATATGAGTGCATGTCTCTTTTTGGTAGAATGATTTATTTTGGGAAAGGGGAGATATATCCACTAATGAGATTGCTCCGTCAAATGGTAGCTCTGTGTTTAAGTTTGTTGAGAAATGTCCAAACTACTTTCCACAGTAGCTGAACTAATTTACTTCCCCACCAACAGTGTGTAAGGGTTCCTTTTTCTCTGCAGCCTCATCAGCATCTGCTGTTTTTGACTTTTTAATAGTACTCACTCTGACTGGTGTGAGATGGTTTCTCATTTTGGTTGATTTGCATTTGTCTGATGATTAGTGATGCTGAGCATTTTTTCATACATTTTTTGGCCACTTGTATAATGTTCTTTTTTTTACTTTTTTGTTAATGTTTTGTTACTGAAACACCATATATATTCTTTTGAGAAGTGTCTATTGGTATCCTTTGCCCATTTTTTTTTTTTTTTTCTGAGACGGAGTCTTGCTCTGTTGCCCAGGCTGGAGTGCAGTGGCGTGATCTTGCCTCACTGCAACCTCTGCCTCCCAAGTTCAAGTTCAAGTGATTCTTCTGCCTCAGCCTCTGGAGTAGCTGGAATTACAGGCACGCACCACCATGCTCAGCTAATTTTTGTATTTTTAGTGGAGATAGGGTTTCATCATGTTGGCCAGGCTGGTTTCGAACTCCTGACCTCAAGTGATCCACCCACCCTGGCCTCCCAAGGTTCTGGGATTATGGGCATGAGCTATCACGTCTGGCTGTCAACAAGTGTTTATTGTGGGCTAGTTATGATAATAATTGTAATGTTATTATCATTTTATCCCAGTTTTGATAGAAGTTACTGAAGCCTTTCTCAAAAGCACCAAGATTCTCTTGGCTTCCCCAGGAGATACGAGACATGTCCCTACCTTTGATGTTCTTCTAAGCCTCACTGGGGAGCAAAGTTATCCTGGTCCAAGCCCGAATTCCATCTAGGGCCACTGTGGTTCTGTATTGCATGGGCGCAGGGGATGTGGGTTTCCGAGATGGGGCTAGGACCCCTTGTAAGGAGAGGCCTCAGTTAACATGGAAGCGTCCACAGCATCGTGGGGCCCTTGGCATCTGGACAGGACATTTCTTCTTGTCCTGGGAATACACTTGTACCCTGCAGGGCTTTTAGAAGCCCCTCTTCCTCTTCCCAGTACCCTTGGGGAAGGATAGGGACAGATGACCTGCCTGCCACAGAGGTTGCATGTCAAGGAGAAGCTGGATAAAAATATAGGGCTGACTGGGTGTGGTGTTTCACGCCTGTAATCCCAGCACTTTGAGAGGCTGAGGCGGGTGGATCATCTGAGGTCAGGAGTTTGAGACCAGCCTGGCCATGGCCAACATGGAGAAACCCCATCTCTACTAAAATACAAAACTGGCCAGGAGTGGTGGCAGGCACTTGTAATCCCAGCTACTTGGGAGGCTGAGGCATGAGAATCGCTTGAACCCAGGAGGTGGAAGTTGCAGTGAGCCAAGATTGCACCATTGCACTCCATGGGACCCAAAAGAGCGAAACTCCATCTAAAAAAAAAAAAAAGGCCTTGAAATGCTGCCAGAGAGGATGAGATAAGGTGTTTGAAACTAAAAGGTCAAGTGTTTCAGCAGACACCTTCCTTCAGCCAATGCCTTCCTGGAATTTGCTGTGTGCCAGGCATGGTGCTGCGGTTATTTTCCACACATTCATTTGACATTCATCGATGATTTACTGAGCACCTATTACCTGTGATCAAAACCAGACACGAACCCTCGCCCTTGTGGGGTGTGCCTTGCTGGAAGTTCTGTGACTGGTGTTTCCCACTCTCACCTGCACCTGCACGCGTGGAGGCTCCCAGCCAGGTGCATGCTCTGAGTTCGTGTGCTGGGGTGTGCCCCAGGCTCTCATACCCCTTAGTGGGGGACCCACAGGCAGGCCCCACCTCCTCTAGGCATGTGTGGTCCACAGCTCGGCCACACACAGCAGATGTGACTCTGTGGGTTGGGGCAAAGGGAGTGCCAGGTTGGAGCATTTTGTGGGGAGGCCGAGGTGGGAGGATCGCTTGAGGCCGGGAGTTCAGGATCAGCCTGGGCAACATAGTGAGACCCTGTCCCTGTCCCTGTCCCTACAAAACAATTTTTAAAATTAGCCAGGCATGGTGGCATACATCTTTAGTTTCAACTACTTGGGAGGCTGAGGTGGGAGGCTCACTTGAGCCCAAGAGCAGTTCAAGGCTGCTGTGAGCTGTGATCACATCACTGCACTCCAGACTGGGCAACAGAGCAAGACCCTGGCTCTTGAAAAAAAAAAATGAGTGCAAAGAGCTCATAGCTGCCTGCAGAAGAGGCTGCCAGTGGGGCTGGGTAGTCAGTGCAATGAACGGAGCAGAGAGCTCTGCCACTGACTGCAGGAGAGCAGGGGCCAGGGCCTGCCCCTCTGCTTTCCTTCCAGCCCTTTGTGGGGATGTAGGATCCCAGGGCTCTGTGGGACACAGCACAGGGTTGGGGTGACCCAGGCTGACGCTGTTGACCAAATGCTACTGAGCATTGCCCCTTCCCAGTCCCCCACATGCCTTCCTGGGGGCCCTTTTCTCCCATTTCCTTGGTTTTTCCAGGCCTGGGGCTTGGAGGTGAGGGAGGGCCCACAGCAGACTCTTTATGAGGTCTCAGTTTAACACCTCCTGAGCCCGTTTTGGGCACAAGCCTGGAGACCCAGTGGGCAGCTGGGACCCCCAACGGGTAGCTGGTCTCACCACTGCCTCACTGCTTCACTCTTCCGGCACCTGTCCTCTAGCTGGCATAGTCCAAACGCCAGCCCACTGCACCTACTCTGAAGACTCATTCCTCCTCTGCCAAATTTTTGTAGTGCAATCTTGGCTCACTGCAACTTCCACCTCCTGGGTTCAAGCGATTCTCATGCCTCAGCCTCCCAAGTAGCTGGGATTACAAGTGCCTGCCACCACTCCTGGCCAGTTTTGTATTTTAGTAGAGATAGGGTTTCTCCATGTTGGCCATGGCCAGGCTGGTCTCAAACTCCTGACCTCAGATGATCCACCCGCCTCAGCCTCCCAAAGTACTGGGATTGCAGGTGTAAGCCACTGCGCTCAGCCAATTAGCACTTGTTTGAAGTGCAGTGGCACCATCTCTGCTCACTGCAACCTCCGCCTCCTGGCTGCAAGCAATTCTTGTGCCTCAGCCTCCCAAGTAGCTGGGATTACAGCCACCCGCCACCACACCTGGCTAATTTTCGTATTTTTAGTAGAGATGGGGTTTCTCCATGTTGGCCAGGCTGATCTTGAACTTCTGACCTCAGGTGATCCCCGCCTGTCTCAGCCTGTCAAAGTGCTGCGATTATAGGCATGAGCCACCGTGCCTGTCCTCTAAACTCTTTCTCTCTCTCTCTCTCTCTCTCTTTTTTTTTTTTTTTTTTGAGAAAGAGTCTTGCTGTGTCATGCAGTGGCATGATCTCGGCTCACTGCAACCTCGGTTTCCCAGGCTCAAACAATTCTCTTGCCTCAGCCTCCCGAGTACCTGGGAATACAGGTGCACACCACCATGCCCGGCTAATTTTTGTGTTTTTAATAGAGACAGGGTTTCGCCATGTTGGCCAGGGTGATCTCGAACTCCTGATCTCAGGTGATCCGCCCATTTCAGCATCTCAAAGTGCTGGGATTATAGGCATGAGCCACCGCGCCTGGCCTCTAAACTCTCTTTTAACCTAACTCAGCCACAGCCCTCATTCCAGGACACGCCAAGGCCCCACCGACCACCTGTCCTCTCATGCTCTAGCCAACGCCTTCTGCAGATGCCCTGTGGTAGTTCACATCCACCTGTGCCTCTTCTCTCTCCAGCCACGAACAATCCACCAAGTACCTCAACTTCTCAGACTCTGAGGAGAAGGAGAGCCGTGTGGCCATGCACAGATACCAGGCAGGTGGTGGAGACGCAGGAGCCTGGGCTGGGGTGGGAGGCTGGGAGCCGGAGACTGGGGAGGGATGTGGGCTTTGGCATGGGCTCTGCCCTCAGCGCCCTCTGTGCAGGTTAATAACCTGGGACAGAGGGACCTGCCTGTCAGCATCAACTTCTGGGTGCCTGTGGAGCTGAACCAGGAGGCTGTGTGGATGGAGGTGGAGGTCTCCCACCCCCAGGTACCCAAGGACTACATGTGGCTCCTCCATGAATGCCCTTTCTACCTGGATTCCTTGTGCCCCATGCGAGTCTCTGATGTCCAAGCTGAGACACTTGTTCTCTGCATTTTCCCCAGAACCCATCCCTTCGGTGCTCCTCAGAGAAAATCACACCCCCAGCGTCTGACTTCCTGGCATACATTCAGAAGAATCCCGTGCTGGTGAGGAGGGCTCTGGGCCGGCCCTTACTGTGGGCCACACATCAGAGGAATTTGACCCAGGCGTTCATATTCCACATCTGTCCTGCTGAAGTACCCTCTTGCATTCGGATGTGGCCACTGCCCTCAAATCACACTGTGTAATGCTGCCTCCCACCTTCACACTCATCTTTCTCAGCCCCATGCTATATATCTGCCCCCAGGACTGCTCCATTGCTGGCTGCCTGCGGTTCCGCTGTGATGTGCCCTCCTTCAGCATCCAGGAGGAGCTGGATTTCACCCTGAAGGGCAACCTCAGTTTCGCCTGGGTCCGCCAGGTGTGTGGGCGCAACGACAGAGCCCATGCCCCAGACTCAGGCAGGACCTGGCATGTCTGTGCCCATCTGCAAGCCAGGGCATCCCTGGAGCTCTGAGCCTCCTCCAGAGCCAGTTCCACAGGTTTCGCCCAACCCCTTTGCAGACATCGCAGAAGAAGGTGTCGGTCGTGAGTGTGGCTGAAATTACGTTTGACACATCCGTGTACTCCCAGCTTCCAGGACAGGAGGCATTTATGAGAGCTCAGGTAGAGACCGTGTGGGGGGCAGCGACCAGGCTGGAAAGAGGCCCCGAGGGCTACATCCGGGGTGCTGGGTAGGGGTTTGCAAGCCTGGGGGGAGGAGGGTGAAGGTCTCTGGGCAAGACAGCTGTCCCTAAGGGCGTGGGTGCTGCTGCGTCTCACCTTTTGGAGCAGGGCCTGGGTCAGGAGGAGGGGGAGTTAAAAGTTGGGGAGCCTGGGAGGAGTCTGGGATAGCAGGAGGACGGGAGTGCTCTGACCGGGTCACCTCCACTTCAGACGACAACGGTGCTGGAGAAGTACGAGGTCCACAACCCCACCCCCCTCATCATAGGCAGCTCCATTGGGGGTCTGCTGCTGCTGGCGCTCATCACAGCAGCACTGTACAAAGTGAGTGTTTTATGCCACTCCTCACACCACCAGCATCTGGTCCCGCTCTTTTTGCAGAGTGAGAAGGAGCTCACTGAAGGCACTTTCTTACTGGGTCACTTCATATGAGAAACTGCCTCCCACCTGCAATGTCACCTGTCCCCAATATCCCCCTACTTTGTGATTCCCAGGTTTCCTCTAATCTTTCTCCCTTTCTTTCCCGCTCTTCTCCATCATTCTACATGTTTCCCTTGACAACAGATTATCATATAAAAGCACAGACTTGGGTTTGAATGTCGACATCACCACGGGTTCTTTTTGTCTTTGACCATAGGCCAGTGTCTGCTCCACTCTGGGCCTTGATTTCTCAGTGTGAAGGTGATTCTACCCCAGCTCATAGAATTTTGGCTAAATCTAGGCCGGGTGTGGTGGTTCATGGCTGTAATCCCAGCAGTTTGGGAGACCGAGGCAGGTGGATCGCTTGAGGTCAGGAGTTAGAGACCAGCCTGGCCTATGCGGTGAAACCCCGTCTCTACTAAAAATACAAAAATTAGTTGGGCATGGTGGCAGGTGGCTGTAATCCCAGGTACTGAGGAGGCTGAGGCAGGAGAATTGCTTGAACCCAGGAGGTGGAGGTTGCAGTGAACCGAGATCACGCCACTGCACTCCAGCCTGGGCAACAGAGTGAGACTCCACCTCAAAAAGAAAACAATTTTGGCTAAATCTAGATGACATGATGCATGTAAAGTTCCTAGTGCAGTGCTTTGAACCTAGCAAGGATTTCAGAAATAGTGACCCCTCTCCCTCAGTCATCTCTTTTCCTCTCTTCCACTGAATGGACTTCCTGAGTTTCTTCTCCGTCCTCCCCCCAGGTTGGCTTCTTCAAGCGTCAGTACAAGGAAATGATGGAGGAGGCAAATGGACAAATTGCTCCAGAAAACGGGACATAGACCCCCAGCCCTCCCAGTGAGAAATCATCTCCTCTTTGCCTTGGACTTCCTCTCCCCCACGAGGTTTCCCCACTTACTTACCCTCACCTGTCAGGCCTGAGCGGGAGGAACCATCCCACCTCAGAGAGAGGCTGGGATCAGCCTGCTTCCTGTGTTTGGGAGAAAGCATCTTGCTTGGGAATGGGCCTTTGTCTTGTCAAGGTTCCAACTGGAAACCCTTTGGACAGGGTCTCTGCTGTGTTCCCCAAAGGGTTTGACTTGCAATTTCTACCTAGAAATACATGGGCAATACCCCCAGTCCTGGCACGAATGATCTTTCTTTTCTTTTCTTTCTTTTTTTTTTTT
>NW_016802972.1:132463-180187 GCF_001698545.2 Rhinopithecus bieti | reverse complement strand
TCTTTTCTTTTCTTTCTTTTTTTTTTTGAGACGGAGTCTCTTTCTGTCGCCCAGGCTGGAGTGCAATGGCGCAATCTCAGCTCACTGCAACCTCCACCTCCTGGGTTCAAGTAATTCTGTTGTCTCAGCCTCCTGAGTAGCTGGGACTACAGGCGCCCGCCACCTCGCCCGGCCTCATCTTTCTAAAATACAGTTCTGAACCCGCTGCTCATCCCCACCTGTCTTCAACGGCTCCCCCATTACCCTCAGGACAATGTCTGAACTCTCCAGCTTCGTGTGAGAAGTCCCCTTCCATCCCAGAGGGTGGGCTTCAGGGCGTGCAGCATGAGAGGCTCTGTGTCCCCTATCACCCTCATTTCCAGTGAATTAGTGTCATGTCAGCATCAGCTCATGGCTTCATCGTGGAGCTCTCAGTTCCGATTTCCCAGGCTGAATTGGGAGTGAGATGTCTGCACGCTGGGTTCTGCAGAGCTGGCCTCCGGCGTGGGGCAGCATGGCTGGCTGGGAGGGAGGAGCGCCCTCTAGGGAGGGACATGGCCCCGGTGCAGCTGCAGCTCACCCAGCCCCAGGGGCGGAAGAGACCCAACCACTTCTATTTTTTGAGGTTACGAATATAGTAACTGAAGAAATGGCACAACATGATTTTTTTTAAAGTATACTTTAAATGTTTGTGTTAATAAATTAAAACATACACAAAAAGACGCATCTACCGCTCTTGGGATATATGTCAAAGGTCTAAAAAAACAGCCTTCTGTGGATGTGAGTCCTGAAGGATGACCTATGGGGTCCCTTTACCATGGTGGACCCTGACCAGCGGGGCAGGACAAGAAGTTAACCAGAGTAGGGTTGTGAATATCCCTCTTGGAAGTAACCTGACCTCTTAATCTGCTCACTCCACTCTCAGGGCTGGTGCTGGTGGAGCTGTCGGGTGGAGGGGCATAGAATAGAAAAGGGACAACCCCCCAGTGGCTACTCTTCCACCTAGAAAGGTCTCTGGAGTGACCAATACTCACAAGCGTTTCCTGCAAGTCCTAGGATATGCTGAAGGGCACACTGTCTGCATTTAGTGAGTGATTGAAGAGCACTTTGGGGTCCCACATTGAGAGCTGCTGCCCACAGTAAGGTCATTCTGGCTATTATGCCACCATCCTGGCATAAAGTTCATCATGGTTCTTGGCACTGAGCTGGGGGCACACAGGACAAGCGATTCCTGACCTCGGCATGATGCCACTTGCAGCTGTCACCAGCAAGGGACCCGGGCCATGTGGATGTTTCAATTAGAAAAACAGAAGGGAGGCAGTTGAGTGATTTAAAGGGAAGGTGGAAAGTGGCTGTTTACCTCCAGCCAAAAATCTCTGTCCTATACATCAGCAGACGGTCCAAAATCCCTGTGGATTTTGTAGCTTTTGAGTCCCCAGGACGACTATTACGCAGTTTCCCCAGATAGGGAGTCAGATGATGAGACTTTCTAAGAATTCAGCCCTAGCGGTTGGGCACAGTGGCTCATGCCTGTAATCCCAGCACTTTGGGAGGCCGAGGCAGGAGGGTTGTGCTCAGAAATTTGAGACCACCCTGGGCAACATATTGAAACCTTGTCTCTACAAAAAAATTTAAAAATTACCCAGGCATGGTGGCATGTGCCTGTAGTCCCAGCTACTTGGTAGGTTGAAGCAGGAGGATCACTTGAGCCTGGGAAGTTGAGGATACAGTGAGCTGTGATTGGACCACCGCACTCCAGCCTGGGCAACAGAGCAAGATCATGTCTCAAAAAAAAAAAAAAAAATTGACCCTAGAGTGGTATTTCTCAAAATGTGTTCCATGAACCACTGGTGGTCAGTGATGGTCTTCTAAGTGATAGGTTTTAGATAAAAAGAGCAAGAAGCCCATACATTTCAAACATTTGAAACTGGTGATTTGCACAGAATTAGTGTTGCAGCCTTAATAATGGTGTGGCACATGGACTCCAGGGACTCCAGTGGGCGCTTGTCTAAGTTCAGGCAACAAGTTGTTGTTTTCTATCTTATTTCATTATTATTATTTTTTGAGACAGTCTCACTCTGTCGCCCAGGCTGGAGTGCAGTGGTATGATCTCAGCTCACCGCAACTTCTGTCTCCCGGGTTCAAGTGATCCCCTTGCCTCAGCCTCCCAAGTAGCTGGGAGTACAGGGGTGCGCCACCATGCCCATTTTTATTTATTTATTTACTTTTGAGACAGTGTCTCGCTCTGTCACCCAGGCTGGAGTACAGTGGCATGATCTTGGCTCACTGCAACCTCCGCCTCCCAGGTTCAAGTTCAAGCGATTCTCCTGCCTCAGCCTCTGGAATAGCTGGGATTACAGGCATGCACCACCAAATCTACTGAAAATGAAAAATCTGATTTTTGTATTTTCAGTAGAAATGGAGTTTCACCATGTTGGCCAGGCTGGTCTCGAACTCCTCACCTCATCATCCGCCCGCCTCGGCCTCTGAAAGTTCTGGGATTAGAGGTGTGAGCCACTACACTTGGCCGACGAGATGTTATTTTCTGATATTCTTCCTTTGTGTGTTATTGTGTACATTTATTACATTTGGATTTTCAGGGTTGGCTATTGTGTTGCACTAGCATAAAGACACTCCCACCGGTGCCATGACAGTTTACAAATGCCGTTGTAACACACCATAGCAATGGTCAGCAAGTTACCTCATATGGTTCTGGAAACTCCCCACTCTTTTTTCAGAAAGTTCTGAATAACTCACCCCTTAATTTGCATGTAATTAAAAGTCAGTATAAGTACAGTTAGCCAGCAGTCCACTGGCTGCTACTGTGGGCTCACTGCCTGTGGGTCATCCTGCTCTGCAAGGAACAGCCACCTTGCTGCCACTGCTGCTTCAATAAACCTGCTTTCTTCCACCACAGGCTCAACTCTTCAGTTCTTTCCTGAGTAAAGCTAAGAACCCTCCCTGGCTAAGCCCCAATTTTGGAGCTTGCCTGCCCTGCATCAGTAGGATGGGCTAACTACTTATGGTGCACTCAGGCTAAAGAGGCTGATGCTTGCAGGGCGGTATTCACAGAGCACACGGCAGTTCACAGGATGCCTCTCACCCTTGACTCAGTGCTTAAGAAAGGAGGGAAAATGGTGAACAGGATCAAATCATGGCCATTGCCTATTCATCTTTTCAGTGTTGTATGGAGAAATAGGCAAGTAGGAGATTGCTTTTCATATTAATGTCAAAGAGAAAGATCGCTACTTGGAACTTAAAAAAATTTAATTGTGATAAAATATACATAACACAAAATTTACCATCTTAACCATTTTTAAGTATAGCCAATCTCAAGAACTCTTTCTGTCTTATAAAACTGAAACTTTATACCCATTAAACAACTCCCAATTCTCCCCTCTCCCTAACTCCTGGCAACCACAATTCTTTCTATCTCTATGAATCTGACTGCTTTGGCATGTCATAGAAATAGACTCATACAGTGTTGGTCTTTTTGCAACTGGCATATTTTGCTTAGCATAATGTCCTTAAGGTTCACCCACGTGGTAGCATGTGTCAGAATTCCCCTCCTTTTGAAGGCTGAATAATATTCCATTGTGTGTATACCGCATTTTGTTTATCCATTCGCCCATCAATGGGCATTTGGGTTGCTTTTTTGGCTCTTGTGAATGATGCACTGTGAACATGGGTGCACAAATATCTCTTCAAGACCATGCTTTCAATTCTCTTGGGTATGCACCCAGAAGTGGAATTGCTAAATCATATGGTAATTTTTTTTTTGAGACAGAATCTTGCTCTGTTGCGCAGGCTGGAGTGCAGTGGCACAATCAGAGCTCACTGCAGCCTTGATTTTCTGGGCTCAAGTGATCCTCTTGCTTCAGCCTTCCGAGCTTCTGGGACTAAAGGTGTGTGCCACCATGCCTGGCTAATTTTTAAAAGATTTTGCCAAGCACGGTGGCTCATGCTTGTAATCCTAGCACTTTGGGAGGTTGAGGCAGGTGGATCACCTGAGGTCAGGAGTTTGAGACCAGCCTTGCCAACATGGTGAAATCGCGTCTGTACTAAAAATACAAAAAATAACTGGGCATGGTGGCACGTGCCTGTAATTCCAGCTACAGGCAGAAGAATTGCTGGAACCCGGGTGGCAGAGGCTGCAGTGAGCCAAGATTGCACCATTGCACTCCAGCCTGAGCGACAGAGTGAGACTCTGTCTCAAAAAATAAAAAATAAAAAATAAAAAAAATTGTAGAGATGGTGTCTCGCTGTGTTGCCCAGGCTGGTCTTGAACTCCTGCCCTAAAGTGATCCTCCTGCTTCTGCCTCCCCAAGTGCTGGGATTACAGGCATGAGCCACCATGCCCAGCCTAGCTAAATTGTCTTTAATGTTGTATGTCTGCAAAACACACATCTATAAAGCCAGAAAAAAGTTGAGCATCCAACTTTTTATGACTTAACTCATGACCTGGCAATTTTTGCAGCAAGGAGCGTGGGCTGGTGGTTTTAGGATAACTGAGTGAAAAGAAAGAAATACATTAACTAGATTGGATGCCAAGTGCCTGCTGGTCATGGGTGTTTTCTGCTGGCCCCTGTTCATCTGTGCCTGTTAGCCCACCCATGGGTGAGTGGGGCAAAGTGGCCAAACTGATTCTCAAGAGAAGCGTACATACAGAATCCAAGTTAGTCATGATTTTGTTTCTAGCCTGAGTGAATGTGTACTTTTTATAAACTTTATCAGCTCAGAGGGAAAAAGCTATCTCCACACAACATGGTTTATACAAACCTGTCAGGAATTCAGCATGATGAAGAAATGCACAAAACAAGTGTGAACAGATAAGTAAAAGGATCTACTGAAAATCTTCAGGATAGTATATAGTGTGACATGACCAAGAATTTGAAGTCAACGTCTGTATTTATGCCCTCTGGACAAGGGTTTTATACCTGATGACATAAAAATTAATTCTGGGTCTGGCGTGGTGGCTCATGCCTGTAATCCCACACTTTGGGAGGCTGAGGAGGGCGAATCACCTGACATCAGGAGTTGCAGACCAACCTATATCAACTAATAATACAAAAAAAATTAGCCAGACATGGGTGGCATGCACCTGTAATCCCAGCTACTCAGGAGGCTGAGGCAAGAGTACTGCTTGAACCTGGAAGGCCGAGGTTGCAGTGAGCTGAGAATGCACCACTGCACTCCAGCCTGGGTGACAGAGTGAGATGCCATCTCAAAAAAAAAAAAAAAAAAAATTAATTTCGAGGCCAGATGCAGTGGCTCCAGGTGTGGTGGTTCATACCTGTAATTCCAGTACTTTGGGAGGCCAGAGGATTGCTTGAACCCAAGAATTTGAGATCAGCCTGAGCAACATAATGAGACTCCATCTGTAGAAAACAAACAAACAAACAAACAAAAAAAACAACAAGAAGAAGAAACCAGAGGTGGGAGGATCACTTGAGGCCAGGAGTTCGAGGCTGCAGTGAGCTATGGTCATGTCACTGCCCTCTAGCTTGGGTAACAGTGCGAGACTCTGTCTCGTAACAACAACAACAACAAAAATTAATTCTACTTTAACTGTCAGTTTCATGATATCTTTCCATCAAGAAAAACCTTTTCTATCTGATGAACTATTGGCTAGGGTTTTTTTTTTCTCTGCTTTAGACTAATGCATTTAATTACTTTCGTTTGCAAACTCTATCCTTCTTATCAACTTTGTATTTTAGATGTGTCTGTTGACAGCCTGGCTTCCCTCAGTGATCATTGTGATGATCAAAGTAGATGAATAGGTAAAATTCAATGCAAATATTCCAGGGTATCTAATCCATACCCCAAATGGAAAAGGGGAGAATTGGAAACAGGCAACCTGAATACATTACTATGGATGTATTTTCTCATGCAGGGGATAAAGTGATTTGGAGAGAGAATTATGAATGCATGTGAAGAATAAAGCCAAATTTCCTGGGAGGAGGGGAAGACCAGGAGAAAAAAAACCGAATCCTGGCTGTGGCCTCTAAGGCATGGGGAGATGGAGTTGTGCACTCCAGGCAGACACAGTTCATTCTGGAGAAAGGTTGCAAAAATATTCTCCTTCACACTGATTTGAAAACAATTACATAAATTTGTTGTTTTCCTATTTATCTACGTGTAACTTTTAAAAACGTACTGAGAGAAGACGGGCATGGTGGCTCACTCCTGTAATCCAGTACTTTGGGAGGTCAAGGCAGGTGGATCATGTATGGTCAGGAGTTCGAGACCAGCCTGGCCAATATGGCAAAACCGCGTCTCTACTAAAAATACAAAAATTAGCTGGACGTGGTAGTATGTGCCTGTAATCCCAGCTACTCGGCAGGCTGAGACAGGAGAATCGCTTGAACCCGGGAGGCGGAGGTTGCAGTGAAACGAGGTTGCGCTACTGCTCTCCAGCCTGGGTGATAGAGCAGGACTCCATTTCAAAATAAAAATTAATTAATTAATTAATTAATTAAAAATTTACTGAGAGCTGGTGGTCCTTTTAAGGGTGGAGCTGCCATCAAGTCCCCAGAGGATGCACTGAATTTGGGGGCATCACCTTTAGCTGCTGTGGACTCCGAGCCTTGGCAGCTCCCGCTCCAGGCCTGGGAGAAAGATGATTTCCCGGTGGCATGCGGTGATTGTGAGCATTTGACTATCTTACTGCAGTTTGCCCTTATCACTGCTCTCCAAAAATGAGTGGAAAACAAAAAATTTTGCTGAGACAAGCGATAATACGAATTAGGCGAAGTTGGAGAATTTTACAGTTGCTGATATCAGCAAATTGTGAGTTTCAAACACTGCTTACAGAAGGAAGTCCAAAATTAAAGGGGATATAGAAACGTGTAAAAGATGAGATGCAGTGAAGATGGAGAAAATGAATAGATCTTTAAATTTTTGAATTATGAAGAATCATCAACAAATTATTTTGTGGTTCCAAATACAGGGAGAAGTTCACAGATCCACAGAACTGATGACGGGGTACTGCTGGCTACAAATCCCTCAGCACAAGAGGGAGAAAGTTGCTGCTCCACTTTGCCTTGGCAGTCTTTGTAAGGCAGTAGATAAGTCAGCCTCAAAGTTAGCAATCACACCCCCCAGCCTGGTTTCCCACAGGGGCATCATTAATGCATCACAATTAATTTCTTCTGTCCATTACATGTCAGCTCTCAAGTAAATTGATGTAAAATTTTTTTACAGAAAACTGTTTCATATTATTTGCACTTGATATTTAGTTACATTTTAAATATTTTGTTTGTCTCATTTTGTTTTGTTTTTGAGACAGAGTCTTGCTCTGTTGCCCAGGCTGGAATGCAGTGGCGTGATCTTGACTCATTGCAACCTCCGCCTCCTGGGTTCAGGCGATTCTCCTGCCTCAGCTTCCTGAAGAGCTGGGATTTCAGGCGTGCACCACCATGCCTGGTTAATCTTTGTATTTTTAGTAGAGATGGGGTTTCACCATGTTGGCCAGGCTGGTCCCGGACTCCTGAGCTCAAGCTATCCACCTGTCTCAGCCTCCCAAACTGCTGGAATTACAGACATGAGCCACTCTGCCCAGTCAAATGTTTTAAAAAACTGTCACGTATATACACAAAATAATTTATGTTATAGGTAGGGATCTTGTCATATTTTAACCTTCAAAGTATATTCCTAGGCTTTTTAAAATTTTTTATTTATTGAGACAGTCTTGCTCTGTCGCCCAGGCTGGTGTGCAATGGCACAATCTTGACTCACTGCAACCTCCACCTCCCGGGTTAAAGCAATTCTCCTGCCTCAGCCTCCTGAGTAGCTGGGATTACAGGCGTGCACCACCATGCCCAGCTAATTTTTGTATTTTTAGTAGAGACAGGATTTCACCATATTGGCCAGAGCTGGTCTCAAACTCCTGACCTCAGATGATCCATCCACTTCGGCCTCCCAAAGTGCTGGGATTACAGGTGTGACCCACTGTGCCTTTTATATACAGAACTTTTTTTTTTTTTCCACATTTTAAAGGAACATTTAAAGGAACATTTATGTTTAATAATGGAATATTTCAAACATACAGAAAATCACAGAAAATAAATAACAACCACTCATTTATCTTCTTCCCAACCCCTGTATAAATGTTAAAATACTGTGTTAAATGCTAAATTTAACACATGCTAAAGGCTCCTGGCTGAATGTGGTGGTTCACACCTGTAATCCCAGTACTTTGGGAGGAGGAGTGGGGAGAACTGCTTGACTCCAGGAGCTCAAGATCAGCATGGGCAACCTAGTGAGATCTCATCTCTACAAAAAAGAAAAAAAACTAGCTGTGCATGGTGGTGTGCATCTGTAATCCCATGACTGGGAGGCTGAGGTGGGAGAATTGCTTGAGTCTGGGAATTTGAGGCTACAGTGAGCCCTGATCATGCCACCACATCCCAGCGTGGGTGACACAGCAAAACTTGTCAAAAAAAAAAAGAAAGAAAAAGTTTCCTCTCTGCCCCACCGTAGGCAACCACTCTTCTGATCTCCATGTTCGTAGATGAATTTTGCCCATTCTCTAACTCGTATATGAAAGGAGCCAGACATTAGGCATTCTGGTGTCTGGTTTCTTTTACTTAAGATAAAATTGAGTTAACCTGTGTTGTTGTACAGAACTGTAGTTTGTTTTTGTTATTTATTTATTTATTGTAAAGACAGGGTCTGGCTATGTTGCCCAGGCTGGTCTCGAACTGTTGACCTCAAGCAATCCACCTGCCTTGGCCTCACCAAAGCTCTGGGACCACAGGCATGAGCGGCGGCATCTGGTCTGTAGTTTGATCTTGTTTCTTGCTGAGTAGTAGCCCATGGCATGACTTTGTTATTTTGGGTGTCCATTCTCCTCTGGATGGGTTCTGCTTTTTGAAATCACACCCTGGCCTAGCTCCCCTTCTCCCTGCCTCTCTCCAGGCTCACATGCACATGTGGAGGTCTCTACCGCTGTTCTGCTTCCTGCCCTTCCACTCCTGTGGGACGTCAGAGAGCTATGGGGCTCCCTGGATACCAACTGGCTCCTGAGGCCTGGAGACAGGTGGTCTTCTGGGAGAAGGAAGCCAGGTCCCTGCAGGTGGTGGAGGGGGACAGCATGAGGGTTTTTCCCCAGGGTGTCGTTGGCCCCTGCCCCCACTTCTGTTCCTTAATTAGCCAGGGCCCTCCTACCCACTGTGCCCCTCCTCCTGCTGTGTGGAGGCCCTGAATCATTATTTCAACTAACCCCTGGGAGGGTGAGCACCTTCTGTGCTGTGTCCCCAACCTTCCAGTTCCCCTCGACGCGCTGCTCAGGGATGACCTTCAGCACCATGCTGCTTCTGAGTGGTGACTGGGGCCAGGGGGCTGGGGAGAAGCTTGGAGGGATTCTGAGGGGACTCCATCTGGGAGGGCAGGCTAGGGGCTGGTGGACGGCTCCCACCACTCTCATGAGGAGCTGAGGCAGGGGAGTGCTTCGTGTGCGAGTGGCCCAGAGTCAGGAGAGTGTGACCTGAACGAAGAGGGGCTCAGGGTCTGTGCTCATGTGGTGACTAAGCTACCTCTCCAGCTGGCTATGTTGTCCCAGGCTTCCCCGCTCCCGCTGATGGGGTCCCTGGTGTGGGTGAGAGAGGTCTCCCCAGGCTCCCCCGGGAATGGAAGGCCACAGAAGCCACCAGGGAGGGGGAAAGGTTGGACATCATCTCCCTGGGCCTGTTTCCCCAAGTCCTGACTCCATGTAGGAAAGAGTCCCCCTGCTGAAAACTGCATCACAGCCACATTCATGTGCCATCAAAAATCAGGCTTGGCCAGGTGCACTGGCTCACGCCTATAATCCCAGCACTTTGGGAGGCACTTTGGGAGGGAGATGGGCAGATCCCCTGAGGTCAGGAGTTTGTGACCAGCCTGGCCAATATGGTGAAACCCCGTCTTTACCAAAAATACAAAAATTAGCAGGGCATGGTGGCATACACTTGTAATCCCAGCTACTTGGGAAGCTGAGGCAGGAGAATCGCTTGAACCCAGGAGATGGAGGTTGCAGTTAGCCGAGATTGTGCCACTACACTCCAGCCTGGGCAACACAGCGAGACTTCATCTCAAAAAAAAAAAAAGAGGCTGGGAGGTCCGAGGGATTGGGGCTTCTTTAACTCCCACTCCTTCCCACCCCCACCAAATATTCCTCAGTCCTGGCTTCTTTTCATGGATTCAACCTGGATGTGGAGGAGCCCACCATCTTCCAGGAGGATGCAGGCGGCTTTGGGCAGAGCGTGGTGCAGTTTGGTGGATCTCGGTAGGCCCCACTCACCCTCCTTCCCCAACCTCCACTGCATCATGTCCTGTGGATGGGTACACACGGGTTACCCCAGGGAGGCGTCCTGGAGGAAGGTCAGCAGGGGTAAGAAGTCTTTCCTTGGCTCCTTAGAGGCCCTGATACCAGCATGTATTATTCTCAATTCCAGGAAGGGCCACAAAACTCTAGACGAGACCCCACCTTATCTCAGGAGGGAGGCCTTGAACCTGCCTTCCAGGCAGGGCCCACTTCTTGGGGGCCAGTGCAGTCACACAGGGCCTACACTCATTAAGTTTGGAGTTTAATGTTCTGCCCTTAACCTCTTGAAATTCCTGATGATTTTTATTTTTATTTTTACTCCAGCTCTGTTGCCCAAGCTGGAGTGCAGTGGTGCAGTCACAGCTTACTGCAGCCTCAAACTCCCGGGCAAAGTGATCCTCTCACCTCAGCCTCCTGAATAGCTGGGACCACAGGTGCATGCCATCATGCCTGTTTTTTGTTTTGTTTTGTTTTGCTTTTTATAGAGATGGAGTCTTGCTATATTGTCCAGACTGGCTAAACTCCTGGGCTCAAGCAGTCCTCCTGCCTTGGCCTCCCAAAGTGCTGGGATTACAGGTGTGAGCCACTCTGCCTTGCCAATTCTTAATGATTTTATCTGTGCATTTGTGTTTTGTAAGTAAAGAATGATGGCAGGGCTGGGCACCATGGCTCACGCCTATAATCCCAACATTTTGGGAGGCCGAGGCAGGCACATCATCTGAGGTCAGGAGTTTGAGACCAATTTGGCCAACACAGCAAAACCCTGTCTCTACTAAAAATGCAAAAAAAAAAAAAAAAAAAAAAAAAAAAAAAATTAGCTGGGCATGGTGGCAGGCACCTGTAATCCCAGATACTTAGGAGGCTGAGACAGGAGAATTGCTTGAACCTGGGAGGTGGAGGTTGCAGCGAGCCGAGATCGTGCCACTTTACTCCAGTCTGGGTGACAGGGTGAGACTCTGCCAAAATAAAAAAAAGAATTATGGGAGAAGGGAGACGCACTGGAGGTTTGGAGCCTTAGCTCAGCAGCAGCCCCACCTCCTAGGGAAGGGGCATCAGCTGCTGGCTCCCCCACCCACATGGGAACAATGACCACTGTCACCTTCCACCCCTGGCATGAGCTGGGTAAAGTCAGTTAGGTGCGCTCACCCTGGGAGTACCCTGAGGGAGTGGGACACTGCATAGCAAATAAAAAATCCCCAGGACAGATTGAGGGAGAGAGCAGAAGAAAGGTAAGAGCCCCTCAAGCCCAAGAGACCCCACATTTTTCTTTCGAATTGGGACTCACAAATGATGAGCCTGCCCCCGCTTCCAGGAGCTCACATTCTCCTGCCCCAGAGAGTTCCAGTCACAGTGTGACATAGGTGTCACCAAGGTCTGGGGGCGCAGACAGGGAGAGAGCAGACACAGGAGGGCTCCATGGAGGAAGTGGTGCTGGCAGTGAGCCCCAGTGGACAGGAAGGCTCAGCTGGTCACAAGGAGCTGGGAGAGGTTACCGAGCTCCAGTTGCGCATCCCTCTCCCTTCCTCACATGACCAGCAGTCTGGGGGGATGGAAGCAAGCGCCAGGCACCAGGGTTTTGTTTTTATTTATTGCGAAATGTGGCCAACTGAAGTGCACGAATCCGAAAGACCCAACTTGATGAGGGATACACATGTTTGTGCCTGGGTGAGCCCCACCTAGGTCAGCTGCTCCTGTGTAAAATCCCACAGGCACAGAGCTGCCATGGACCCCTTCTCATTACCCAACAAACCCAGAGAACCAGTGGTCAGACTTCTGTCACTATCAGTTTTTCAGGCCACATTTTAAAAAAAGAATACATTGGCTGAGTGTGGTGACTCATGCCTATAATCCTAGCATTTTGGGAGGCTGAGGTGGGTGGATCACCTAAGGTCAAGAGTTCGAGACCAGCCTGACCAATATGGTGAAACCCTGTCTCTACTGAAAAATACAAAAATTAGCCTGGTGTGATGCCTGTAATCCCAGTGAGCTGGGTGACTGACACAGGAGATTCGCTTGAACCTGGGAGGTGGAGGTGGCAGTGAGCCGAGATCACGCCATTGCACTCCAGCCTGGGCGACAGAGTGAAACTCCGTCTCGAAAAACATGCGGGTTGATGGGCTACTCTAAAGGTTTGCTCGTTGTTTGTATCAGCAGGTTCCAAACTGCTGCCTCTTTAGCCAATGCTCAGATTTTCCTCACAAAGCCTTAGGCATCCCCTGAATCATGACACACAGGGATTGTAGCTTTCTGTAAAGGAGCGGCACCTAGAAGGAGCCCTCACATGGCCATTTAATGAAACCTTGCTTGGCGCATTAACATACACCAGTATTTGTCTGTTTTTCTCACCGGAGTGAGGAGATTGTGGGTAGTGAGAAAACATTTCCGAAATTAAAAAACTTTCCCACTCAGGGATTTTTGCAAATAAACCATGGACTCTACATAAGTCTAGATATAGTTATGGATCCTAGTACACTGCTTTACCAATTGAAATTGCTTATATAATATTTAAATTGGTCCAATGAATTACAGAATCAACTATTTGTTTTGAAAGTGCGTGTCTTCAGGAAATCGTTCCAATTAACTTGAGATGATCTTATTTCTTGGGTGAGTCAAAATAATGGCAACTCAGAAACGCAATGTACTTACCCATGATTGGGAAATGCCATTTTGGTCTTTAAATAGTTTTCTTTTTGGTGAATGTTAAAAAAAAATTTCTAAACATAAATACACACATACACGCGTATGCACACTCAGAACCAAATAAACCCCAGCATGACCCCTGGGCATCTGTGGGTTATACTCGGGCCCTGATTTCTGAATATTCTGCCAAATGGCAAATGCCAGATTTCCCTCACAAAGTCTCACTTCCCCATGGAGGGACACTTCCTCGCCCCCAGTGCCCGCTGCTCCCACCCCTCCTGTGGCTACAGTGACATGGCCACAGTTGTGTCTCCAGACTCGTGGTGGGAGCACCCCTGGAAGTGGTGGCGGCCAACCAGATGGGATGGCTGTATGACTGCACAGCTGCCACTGGTGTGTGCCAGCCCATCCCGCTGCACAGTGAGTAACCACCTGGGAATTGGGCCCCTCAACCCTCCTGGACCCAACTGTGCCCCCGCTTAGCTTCCAGTCCAGACCCTCCCCGCAAATGAGTGTGTGCTGTGAGTGAGACCCCACGTGTCTGCCCTCGCAGTCCACCCCGAGGCCGTGAACATGTCCTTGGGCCTGACCCTAGCAGCCTCCACCAACCGCTCCTGGCTCCTGGTGAGTGAGTGCTTTGGGCCACGGTGGTGGGGAGGGGGGTTGTAGGGCAGGAGGCTGGGGCTGGGGGTGTAGGAGGAGGGGGTGCTAGGGGCTCCTGGCTCACAGGTTCCTGCCTCCAGGCCTGTGGCCCGACCCTGGACAGAGTCTGTGGGGAGAACTCGTACTCAAAGGGTTCTTGCCTCCTGCTGGGCTCGCACTGGGAGATCATCCAGACAGTCCCCGACACCCTGCCGGGTAGGTCCCCAGCAAGCCACGGTTCCCTGTGGAGCACATGCTGGCACTGAGGGTGAGCAGGCGTGAGGCCTGTGTCTGGGCCCATGTGCCCTCCCTGGAGGGCCAAGTGTGGCTAGGAGAGAAGCCAGGAGGGGAGGGCGGCTCAGGCAGGAGCCCTGCTGCTCCAGGGTAGAAGTTCTTTGTAGGGTTTTTCTTCACATTTTTTTTCTTTATAAGACAGGGTCCCTGCCCGGCACAGTGGCTTAGGCCTGTAATCCCAGCACTTTATGAGGCTGAGGTGGGAGGATCACCTGAGGTCAGGAGTTCAAGACCAGCCTGGCCAATGTGGTGAAACCCCTCTACTAAAAATACAAAAAAAAAAAAAAAAAAAAAAAAAACCTGGATGTGGTGTGTGCCTGTAATCCCAGCCATTCGGGAGACTGAGGCAGGAGAATCACTTGAACCCAGAAGGCAGAGGTTGCAGTGAGCCGAGATTGTGCCATTGCACTCCAGCCTGGGTGACAAGAGCAAAACTCCATCTCAGAAAAACAAAAAACAGAGTCCCTGTCAGGCTGCATGCACCACCACGCCCTATTAATTTTTTTGAGACAGAGTCTTGCTATGTCGCCCAGGCTGGAGTGCAGTGGTGCAATCATAGCTCACTGCAGCCTCGAACTCCTGGGCTCAAGTGATCCTCCTCCCTTAGCCTACCAAGTAGTTGGGACTGCAGGTACATGCATCACACCTGGCTAATTTTAAAACATTGTGTTTTTGTAGAAATGGGAGTCTTGCTCTGTTGCCCAGGCTGATCTTGAACTCCTGGGCTCAAATAATCCTCTGCCACAGACTCTCAAAGTGTTGGGATGACAGGCATGAGTCCTCAAGCCCAGTCTGAGGAGTGGAAGTTCTGATGGGGGCAGAGAGGAGCCCCACTGAGGGTGGGGCTTCAGACCAGAGAGGTCATGACGACAGGCATGCTGGGCCTTTAGACAAAGGTAGAGCAGCAGCAGAAACATTCCCAGAGCAAATGGTGAGGGTGGAGTCTATGGAGGGGACTGAGGGAAGGCGGAAGGCACATCCAGGGCTCTTGGGAGGATCGTGCCCAGCCTGAGATGTCTGTGAAGCCAGGTTAGGGAGGTGGCACTTAAAAACAAGGGGTAAATGTCTTCTCACAGCCATCTCTGGAACTCATGAGGTGGGGTGCCTGATGCAAATGGGACTGGAGCATAAACCTGGTGCAGGCAAGGAGGGTGTGGGTCCAAGTGGAAGGGACCAGGGTCCACTGAGCATCACCTGTGTACCAGGCAGTGCTGAGTACATGGTAGGAATCACCTTATTGCATCCTCACAACATCCCGGGTGGTGGGCAGGCCCGTTCCCATTTTACAGATGAGAAAACCAAGGTTCAGATAGATAAGTTCCCATCAATAGCAAGAGGCAGAGCCCAGAACTTGAGCCATCCTTGCCTGATTGGTGGGGTCATTTTTCAAAAGGACACGTCCAGGCTTCTGCTAGTGGAAGCCCAGGGGATACAATAAAAAGACCAAGAAAACAGAAGAGACATTGTGAGAGGATTTGCCACAGACCTGGCTTGAGAGAGGATGAGAGGGTGGTTTCTTGATGCAGCTGAAAAAACAAGCACCACTGTAAGACGTTGGCTGCCCAGATGTGGGCAAAAAAGGGGAGCTTCTGGGGAATCCGCAGCCTGCCCCATGGATGTCAAGATTTGCTGGTGATTGAAGAAGCAGGAAGGGAAGTGACCTTCTGTTTCTCCCCAGCACCCTTGAAGCACCAAGTGGTTGAGCAGGTGGGGTGGGGGAGGGGAAAGAGGAAAAGGCATTTTTTTTCTGCAGTGGTGGGCAGGGGACAGAAACCACAGCCCTGCGGTGTGGGCCTCACACCTTAGTGCTCTGATGGCCTGATCTCCCACTGCCCTGTGGGCAGCACAGGATGTGGCTGCTGGTGGAGATACCAACTGGGCCCTGAACACAGGCCACACCCACCATGAGCCTGGGGACAGTATGGAAATTCTTGTTTGTTTATATGCATATGATGTGTCCTCATGATTGCAGAGCAAACGCTACAGACTCTGAGGTCACTTGGGAATGTTCCTTTTTTTTTTTTTTTTTTGTGATGGAGTCTCACTCTGTCACCCAGGCTGGAGTGCAATGGCATACTCTCGGCTCACTGCAGCCTCTGCCTCCCGGGTTCAAGTGATTCTCCTGCCTCAGCCTCCCAAATAGCTAGGATTACAGGCACCCGCCACCATGCCTGGCTAATTTTTTTGTAGTTTTAGTAGAGATGGGGTTTCACCATGTTGGCCAGGCTGGTTTTGAACTCCTGGCCTTAAGTAATCCACCCACCTCAGCGTCCCAAAGTGCTAGGATTACAGGTGTGAGCCACCACGCCCAACTGGGAATGTTCTTGGGTGCCGCTTCCATGGGAGCATGAAGGGTGGACGCAATGCAATCATAACAGAGGCCCAAGGCCAGCACAGGGTTGCTTGTCTGTCATCCCAGCGCTTTGGGAGGCCGAGGTGGGTGGATCATTAGAGCCCAGGAGTTTGAGATCAGCCCGGGCAACATGACGAAACTCCATCTCTACAAAAATATACAAAAATTAGCCAGGCAAGGCGGTGCACGCCTGTAGTACCAGCTACTCAGGAGGCTGAGGTGGGAGAATTGCCTGAGCCTCCCAGGTCGAGGCTGCACTGACCTGTGATCACACCACTATACTCCAGCCTGGGTGACAGTGAGACTCTGCCTCAAAAAAACAAAAAATGAAAAAACCGGAGGCCTCAGCCAGTGCCTGGGGGGCTCAGAGTGCAGCTGGCCCTTCAGACACTGAACCAGTCATTGGTAAAGGCTACCTCCAGGTTCAGGAGGTGTCCCTGTGGGCAAGAGCTCCCCTCTGCCTAGCATGATTCCTGGGAAGGGACTCAGCTCAGAGCCAACTCCACATAGCTGGAAAGGAGGATCTCTGATCTGACCGGGGATTAGGGCTGGGTCTGGGGTGGATCCCTGTCCCACACCCACAGCATCCCTACAGGCATATCCTACAGGCCTCGAAGGTGCCTGGCACATGGTGAGAATTGTGCCAGTGGCTGACCCTGGCGGAGGGCCAGGACTTGTCTCCAGCATCCATGTGCGTGTTGCTTTACCCTTGCAGTAATCCCACGTGGCAGCCACTGCTATTACCTTTATTTTACAGAAAGGGACACTGAAGTCCAGAGAAGTTAAGTAATGTGCCTGAATTCACCAATTAGCACATGGCTGAGCTGGGGTTTAGCCCAGGCACACTGGCTCCAGAACACGTACCCTGAACCACTTTGCTAAACATTCACCCATGATGCTTGTGGCACCCCTAGCATCTGTGTTTAATGAATATTTGTTGATTAAATGAATGAGGAGCCCACCTGGGCCCTGGGTTCTCATCTCCCTCTTTCTAGGCCATGTGGGAGGGAGGGAGCAGGGGGCTGGGGTGGCAGATTGGGGCCTCCTCCAAGGAGGGGTCGGAAACCAGGTGGGGATGCCAAGAACAGCTCCCAGGCTCTGTTGAGCAGGAGCTGCAGGACAGGGCTGGGCCCCCACAGTGCGTCTCCAATTCCTCCCCATTCCCCCACAGAGTGCCCACATCAAGAGATGGACATCGTCTTCCTGATCGATGGCTCTGGAAGCATTAACCAAAATGACTTTAACCAGATGAAGGGCTTTGTCCAAGCTGTCATGGAGCAGTTTGAGAGCACTGACACCCTGGTGAAGACTGGGCACCTGGGGCTGGGGGTTGGGGGATGGGGGAGGCTGGCCTGGGGAGAGGCGATCGCGACACACACGGAGTAGGAGGCAGACGTGGATGGAGCCGTATGCAATGGCGCTGGAGTGGAGGATGAAGCTATGGTCCCAGCGCAGGCCCAACTTGAGCCCTGACCTAGGAGGCGCCACCCCTTGGCATTCAATATGTATCCAAAAGCAACAGGAAATACAATGTTTCTGCTGTTTAAAAACATTGAAAGTGTTTAAAAAATAATTTTGCTATGAAATTTGACTGACTATAACTCAGCCAACTGATTGATGATTTATTGTATTTTCTATGTAACTAATGATATATTTTTATTATTTTATTTTCCAATAACTAGTGTCTATGTATGTGCAAAACCCCCCAATTTGTTGTTTTTTAAACAGGGTCTTGCTGTGTCATCCAGGCTGCAGTGTGGGGGTGCAATCATCGCTCACTGCAGGCTTGATCTCCCAGGCTCAAGTGATCCTCTTGCCTCAGCCTCCCGAGTAGTTGGGACTACAGGTGCATGCCACCATGCCTGGCTAATTTGTTAAAATTTGTATTTGTAGAGATGGGGTCTTGCTATATTGCCCAACCTGGTCTCCAACTCCTGGCTCAAATAGTCCTCCCACCTTGGCCTCTCAAAGTGCTGGGATTACAGGCATGAGTCACTACGCCCAGCCACAAATACTTGAGAATTGAGGAAATACACAAATTGATTTAATGTGTGATAAATTTTTTTCTAAGCTAAGAGTAGCAAATAATTGTGGTTGGCAAGGTTATTTTTAGTAAACTGTGAAGGAAACATCATTTGATTTAGATTTTCCAGTTTATATTTCGTATTTTTGGGCCAATGAATTGTCTTCTCTGGGTTTCAGTATATTATTTGTAGGGCCTCAAAACACATGGGAAATGGTTTGTAAATCCAAAATAATTCCAAAATAAAGTTTATTAAAACTAAAAACAATATGGCTTAGTGTGGTGGCTCACACCTGTAATCCCAGCACTTTGGGAGGCTGAGGTGGGAGGATTGCTTGAGGCCAGGAGTTCGAGACTGGCCTGGGCAATATAGTGAGACCTTGTCTCTACCAAAACCAAACCAAAACAAAACAAAACAAAAAACAAAGCCAGGCATGGTGACGTGTGCCTGTAGTTCCAGCTACTTGGGAGGCTGAGGCAGGAGGATCACTTGAGGCCAGGAGGTTGAGAGACCCTGTCTCTACAAAAAATTAAAATAAACAATAGTAACAGGCACTGAACCCTGGGCCCTCCCCGCTGGGCTTTGCAGTTTGCACTGATGCAGTACTCAAACCTCCTGAAGATCCACTTCACCTTCACCCAATTCCGGACCAGCTGGAGCCAGCAGAGCCTGGTGGATCCCATCGTCCAACTGAAAGGCCTGACGTTCACAGCCACGGGCATCCTGCAAGTGGTGTAAGCACCCCCGACCCCGGCCTGCTAATGTGGCTGCCACCCCCACTTCCTAACCCTGGGTCAGCACAGCTCTTCTCAGAGGCTGAGGGAGGCTCCGGGGAAAGGGGCTACCAAGGGGCATGTCAGGGCTGCAGGAAGAACCTCCCCCCAGGGTGCTCCTGGCTGCCTCACTGCCGGTCTCCCTGATATAGGACTAGGCTCCTCTGCAGCTGTGCCTCCTCTTTGCCTGGTTCTGCAGAGCCTGGATCCCAGAACCCCTCCCCACCCCACAGCAGCCAGAGGCCCGGGCTTTGGCTCAGATACATCAGGCTTCCATCCTGGCTCCCCACGAGCTACTCTGGGTGTAACCCTGGGAGTGATGGGCTCTAAGTCTCAGCGACTCTCAGATGAGGATAAGCTCACAGCTTAGGATTGAGATCATGTGTGTGGGGTGCTCAGCTCAGGGCACACAGGAGGTGTCAGATAAATGCCTGAGGTTTTATCAGAGAATGGAGCAGTCAGGGACTCAGGAATTGTCACCCAAGCTGGTCCTGGTGCCTTTCTCCCTACTCACCTCCTGCCCTGCATCCCTCACCCCTGTGTAACCCCTGTGCTACTCAGGCACTCACCATGGGCCTGCCTTGTCTATGCCTGAAATGATGTAGGAGGCGGGGCCCCCAAGAAGGGCATGTGGTTCTTGTGGGAAGGAGCTGGGCTGAAGGTCGGGGATCCTTGGCTTCCTGCACACACCCCTGGGAGTGGCCATGGGGTGCTGCTAGAATTTGGCTTAAGCAAGAGATGCTCCCGCCAAACACACCATCTTTACTTCTGGGAGGATCTTCTGCCTTGAACGGTGGCCCCTTGTGACTCAGCAACCCAGAGGAATGCCTCTGTCTGTCCTGTAAGATTAAAGTAACACAGGAGTGTCCCCCTCCCGGAGTCTCCACCTCACCCCTCAAAGTTCTTCCAGTGGTGGGGCCTGGGAAAAAAAATGAATGAGGCAGAGGTGACCAAGTGGTTCTCACCAACTCCAGTGATGCTCTCAAGTCCAGAGTGCAGGGAATTTCCCAGCAGCCTCCGCTCCCCAGAGCCAAGCCCATCTCAGGGCTGGACTCAGCCAAGGATTGGACCTCCTGGCCGCCGGCCCTTCCCTTCCGTTCCCTTCCGTTCCCTTCCCTTCCCTTCCCTTCCCTTCCCTTCCCTTCCCTTCACCTTCCCTTCCCTTCCCTTCCTCCCTCCCTTTCTCCTTCCCTCCTTTCTTCCCTCCTTTCTTTCTTCCCTTCCTCCCTTCTTCCCTTCCTCCTTTCCCTCCCTTCCTTCCTTTCTTCTCTCTCTCTCTGTTTTGTTTTTTTAGACAGAGTCTCACTCTGTCGCCCAGGCTGGAGTGCAATGGCACAATCTTGGGTCACTGCAACCTCCATCTCCTGGGTTCAAGCGATTCTCCTGCCTCAGCTTCCCAAGTAGCTGGGATTACAAGTGCACACCACCATGTCCGGCTAATTTTTGTATTCTCAATTCAAGCAATTCTCCTGCCTCAGCCTCTGAGCAGCTGGGACTACAGGCCTGCACCACCACGCCTGGCTAATGTTTGTATTTTTAGTAGAGATGGGGTTTCACCATGTTTGCCAGGCTGGTCTTGAACTCCTGACCTCAAGTGATCTGCCCGCCTTGGCCTCCCAAATGCTGGGATTACAGGTGTGAGCCACCACGCTCAGCCTCTTCCTTCTCTTTCTTCTTTTCTTCCCTTTCTTTCTTTTCTTCTTTTTTTAAAAAGAAGTTTTATTACAGAAAAAAAAAAAAAAAAGCAAAACCCAAACGGCAATAACAGTAAGGAAACTTTTTTAAAAAGAAGTATTATATTACCCACAGTCCCTCTAGTCAACCACCCTATAGTATTTCAGTAACATCAAGGGATACTTGCAAGTGAATCAATAAATCTCAGCCGCATAGCACAATGCCACTTCCATCCTCATCTTTATTCAGGCTTATTTTGTATAGCCACATTCAGGGCAGAAACGATTTTCATCCTGTTTGGGTTTTTTCCCCACCTCATCTAGGTCCACAATTTTTTGTTTTCCTTTTTCTTTTGAGATAGGTCTCACTCTGTTACCCAGGCTGGGGTGCAGTGGCATGATCATGGCTCACTGCAGCCTCCTCCTGACTCAACCTCCCGAGTTGGGATCGCAGGTGCATGCCACCATATCTGGCTAATTTTTAAAAACATTTTTTGTAGAGACGGGGTCTTGCTGTGTTGCCTGGGCTGGTCTTGAACTCTGGCCCTCGAGAGATCCTCCTGCCTCGGCCTCCCATACTGCTTTCCTTTGAAATGGCTGTGTCTACTAACAGGCTAGGTCATGACTGGCTAAACCCTTTCCCCAGTGTTGGATATTTGGGTTATTTCCAATATCATATTTGGCACCTGTGTGTATTTGCTCTGAGTTTATAGAGTTACATGAGCAGGCATTTACTTTTATTTTTGAAACAGAGTCTCACTGTTGCCCAGGCTGGAGTGCAATGGTGTGATCTCAGCTCACTGCAACCTCCGCCTCCCAGGTTCAAGCGATTCTCCTGCCTCAGACTCATGAGTAGCTGGGACCACAGGCACGCGCCACAACACCCGGCTAAGTTTTGTATTTTTAGTAGAGATGGGGTTTCACCATGTTGGTCAGGCTGATCTCAAACTCCTGACCTCATGATCCTCCCACCTTGGCCTCCCAAGGTGCTGGGATTACAGGTGTGGCCACTGTGCCCGGCCGATAGGTACATGTTTAATTGTTTGTTACAGCTGTCATCTAATTAGTAGTCACCCATAGGCCATTCACAGTAAAAGCTTGACCTTGTTTAATCTTCAGGATAACCTGACACTACTTGTTTCAGTTATCTACTGTTGCCTAACAAACCATTCCCAAATTAAGTGAGTTAAACAACCCAGCACTAACCTAGTGTCTGGTGCCTGGGGGGGATATGCTGGAAGGCAGACTTGGTGGGGACGGCTGAGCCTCTTACTTCTGGTGGCCTTCTTCCATGTGACCACTCCATGGGTGCCTCCAATAGGGCAGCCAGACTTCTCTCATTGTGGCTCAGGGCTCCCAAAAGTGCAAAAGCAAAAGAAACCAAGGCTTCTGAGACCTCTAATTGGCATGGTGTCACTTCCACCACATGCGACTGATGAGACTGGGACTCAGCGAGGCCAGGTCCACTGTGGGAGGGAACCAAGTGTGGTTCACTGGGGGCCATCTTTTGAGACAGCTACAGCACAGTCATCCTCATCATACATGGAGAGAGGCAGAGGCCCGGAGAGGTTAAGTCCCATCCCCAAAGTGTGCCTGACTCCAAAGCCCCTGCTTTGAACCACACTTCCTCTGGGGAAGAGAGTTCAGCCTTGGATAGAATTTAGAAACAAAGAATGTTATTGAATATTATTGATCTAATTATGTTTTGTGTGGCTTTCAAAAATGGCTAAATTAGCTGGGCACGGTGGCTCACACCTGTAATCCCAGCACTTTGGGAGGCTGAGGCTGGTGGATCACTTGAGGTCAGGAGTTTGAGAACAGCCTGACCAACATGGTAAAACCTCATCTCTACTAAAAACACAAAAATTAGCCAGTCATGGTGGTGGGCACCTATAATCCCAACTACTCAGGAGGCTGACGCAGGAGGATCGCTTGAACTCGGGAGGTGGAGGTTGCAGTGAACCGAGATCACGTCACTGCACTCCAGAGCCTGGGCATCAGAGTGAGACTCTGTCTCAAAAGAAAACCAAAAATGGCCAAATCAATTCCCTAACATGCCTGATAGAATGTGAGGGTGCCAGGACTCCGCAGCCTCTCCAGATGAGAGCACGGCAAATGATGTCTTTCCAGAATCAATCATATCTCAGTAGAGTCATCTTCCTTTCCTTCCTGACAGGACACAACTATTTCATCATAAGAACGGGGCCCGCAAAAGTGCCAAGAAGATCCTCATTGTCATCACAGATGGGCAGAAATACAAAGACCCCCTGGAATACAGAGATGTCATCCCCCAGGCAGAGAAGGCTGGCATCATTCGCTATGCTATCGGGGTGCGCCTCTTCTTCACCCCTGGCCAGGCTCAGCCTGCACCTCCTGCAAGTGCAGTGCTGCTGGGCTCCTCCTCCTCAGCTGCCTCTCTGCTGGAGGTGGGACACGCTTTCCAGGAACCCACCGCCAGGCAGGAGCTGAACACCATCGGCTCAGCGCCTCCACAGGACCACGTGTTCAAGGTGGACAACTTTGCAGCCCTTGGCAGCATCCAAAAGCAGCTGCAGGAGAAGATCTATGCAGTTGAGGGTAAACAGGAGCAAGGGTGCTCCTGGGAGCCAAGGGGTCCCCACCCAATTGTCCCGTGCAGTCTTTTTTTTTTTCTTTTTTTTCTTTTGAGATGGAGTCTCACTTTGTCCCCAGGCTGGAGTGCAATGGCACGATCTTGGCTCACTGCAACCTCTGCCTCCTGGGTTCAAGTGATTCTCCTGCCTCAGCCTCCTGAGTAGCTGGGATTACAGGCACGCGCCACCATGCCCAGCTAAGTCTTGTATTTTTAGTAGAGGTGGGGTTTTGCCATGTTGGCCAGGCTGGTCTCGAACACCTGACCTCAGGTCATTCGACAACCTTAGCCTCTCAAAGTGCTGGGATTACAGGCATGAGCCACCGCTCTCGGCCTGTCCTGCGCAGTCTTGATGGGCCATTCCTGTTCACAACTCACTCAAAATTGCTCTCTGGAACCCAAGCTTCAGATCATGTTCTCCTCCCTGTGTTCTGAGTCCTTATGTGTCTCACAGCTTGTAGGAACTTCACTGACTTGTTTCCCTACAGGAACCCAGTCCAGGGCAAGCAGCTCCTTCCAGCATGAGATGTCCCAAGAAGGCTTCAGCGCAGCCCTCACAATGGTAGGTAGAGTCTGCCCTCAATCCACAGCTCTTGGATATCAATTCTGTGCCCACCCTGGGCTGGGGGCTGGGAGCCAGACATAAACAAGATCAGACCCCATCCTCAATTTCACCTTCTTGCTGGGGAGAGGCCCCCACGCTGTATGTTAGGGGCCAGGAGCACAGCAGGGAAGAGGGTGGCCTGGGTTCCTGCTCTCAAGGATCATGTATTCTAGTGGAAGAGACAGTAAGCAAGAGCCTCTCAGACAGCACTGAGCATCAGGGTAGAGAGAGAGATGGCCAGAGGAGTCTCAGTAATGGAAAAAGCCGGCCCTGGGCAAATCAGGGGAGACTGCTCTGGGCACGGGACAAAGCAAGTGCCAGGCGGACCTGGGTCTGCCTGAGGCAGGACCCAGGTCCTCGGAGGGAGAGAGCTGGGCTTGCCAGAGCCCAGGGAGCCCAGGCAGCCTGGAAGAAGAGGGCTGGAGGCTGAGAAGGACCAAGTGGGATCACAGACGTGGTTTCGAAGTGCGTGTGTGTTCAAAGGATCCAGATTGGGCCGGGCACTGTGGCTCACGTCTGTAATCCCAGCACTTTGGGAGGCTGAGACGGGCGGATCACTTGAGGTCAGGAGTTTGAGACCAACCTGGCCAACGTGGCGAAACCTTGTCTCTACTAAAAATACAAGAAAATTAGCCGGGCATGGTGGCTCGCACCTGTAATCCCAGCTACTTGGGAAGCTGAGGCAGGAGAATCGCTTGAACCTGGGAGGCAGAGGTTGCACTCAACTGAGATCGTGCCACTGCACTCCAGCCTAGGTGACAGAACGAGACTCTGTCTCAAACAAAACAAAACAAAAAAAATCCCGGACGGGTTTACTTCAGAGTAATTTGGGGGTGTCTAGCGGGTGGTGAAATGAAACAAGACTGGTCAAGAACTCCATCACTGAAGGTAGGTCACACGTACTTGGGGGTTCATTATACATTGATTTCTACTTCTATATGTGTTCTAAATTATCCATATCAAAAGTTCAAAAAAGCAATAAAGAAAGTATACCCAGGAGGAAATGCCTGTGGCTCCTAGAAGGAGCTGAGGAAGACCTCACAGAGGAGGTGACATTGACGTGGACTTTTCCAGCCGGGCATAGTGACTCACACCTGTAATCCCAGCACTTTAGGAGGCTGACGTCGGTGGGTCACTTGAGGCCAGGAGTTTGAGAACAGCCTGGGCAACATAGTGAGACCCTGTCTCTGCAAAAAATTAAAAAAATTAGCCAGGCATGATGGCACGTGCCTGTGGTCTCAACTACTCAGGAGGAATTGCGTGAGTCCAGGAGTTCAAGACCGCAGCGAGCTATGATTGTGCCACTGCATCACAGCCTGCGTGACAGAGCAACAGCCTGTTTCAAAAAAAAAAAAAGGGTGAAGTTGAAGTTGACTCTTCCAGGAAGGGGAAATGAGCTGAGTCCCAGAAAACGAGAAGGGGAGGGAGGTGTCCTGGCCAAAGGCTTGATGTGCTTTGGAACAGAGGGAGGCTTCATGGCTTTGATGGGGAAGGGTCCTAGGTGCCACCGGAAGGGCCTTGGCAATGGTTTTCCAGCAAGGGTGGCTGCACATTTGGGTTTGGGGAAGCCTGGGACTGGGGCAGTAGACAGAGGGGCAGCGGTGAGCACAGCGGGGGCAGATAGGGCGGTGAGTGAGAGGAGAGTGAGCTGGTGGAGCAGTGGCTGTGGGGACAGAGACTGCTGGTGAGGGCTGGGAAGACAGAGAAGAAAGGCCTGGATGGCAAGTGATGCGGGCAGCAGGCGTGTCTCTGGGACATGCTGTCTTCCTGCTCCAGTCTCTGCCCAGCCCTGGAATTCTTTCCTCCCAGGATGGCCTCGTCCTGGGGGCTGTGGGGAGCTTTAGCTGGTCTGGAGGTGCCTTCTTGTATTCCCCAAATATGAGCCCTACCTTCATCAACATGTCTCAGGAGAATGTGGACATGAGGGACTCTTACCTCGGTGAGAAATGGCCAGGGGTTGGGGACAGGTTGGAGATGCGCTGCCTGGGATGGGGTCCAGGGTTCTGGAGAGGGAGGATGGGTGCTGCACTGCCCAGGGTGGGGTCCAGGGTTCTGGGGAGGGGAGAAGGGGGCTGAGCTGCCTGAGGTGGGGGTCCAGGGTTCTGGCGAGGGGAATGGGGCCTTTGTGCTGAGGCCTGGGCCCCTCAGGTTACTCCACTGAGCTAGCCCTATGGAAGGGGGTGCAGAGCCTGGTCCTGGGGGCCCCCCGTTACCAGCACACCGGGAAGGCTGCCATCTTCACCCAGGTGTCCAGGCAATGGAGGCTGAAGGCCGAAGTCACGGGGACGCAGGTTGGGCGTGACAGGAGCCAGAGGGGAAGATGAGGGTGGGGACCGTGGCTGGGGCCGGGGCTGGGGAGAGGATGGAGGGGCTTTGGGGGCTTTGGGGGAGGTCCTGGTACCTGGGGAGAGGTGGGACCTGCCCACAGGGCTGCCTCTGGCAGGGACAGGCAGCATGACCCAGGCTCTGCCCCACAGATTGGCTCCTACTTCGGGGCCTCCCTCTGCTCTGTGGATGTGGATGGTGATGGCAGCACTGACCTGATCCTCATCGGGGCCCCCCATTACTATGAACAGACCCGAGGGGGTCAGGTGTCCATGTGTCCCTTGCCCAGGGGAGTGAGTGGCTGATGGGACCTGGGCTGAGTGGAGTCCGGTGTGGGTGGGGAGGTCGCCTGGGTCGGGGTCTGACACTGCTTATGTTCAGCAGAGGGTGCAGTGGCAGTGTGAAGCTGTTCTCTGTGGGGAGCACGGCCACCCCTGGGACTGCTTTGGGGCAGCCCTGACAGTGTTGGGGGACGTGAATGGGGACAAGCTGTCGGATGTGGCCACTGGGGCCCCGGAAGAGCAGGAGAACCGGGGTGCTGTCTACCTGTTTCACGGAGCCTCAGAATCCAGCATCAGCCCCTCCCACAGCCAGGTGAGGCCCCTGTCTTCAGCCTCTTCCAGTCCCAGCTCTTTCCAATGTCCTGAGTTCACTGAATGCAGCCTCCTGTCTCTGTCACCATTCCCTTCCTTGTTTCAGTGGTTCATCAGCTAAGCACATGTCATCTCTCTTCTCTCTGTTCTGGAAAGCCTTCCATCTGTGTGGGCAGCTTAATGGTTAGGAGAGCAGGCTTTGAGGTCAGAGGTCAGTTCAAATCCCTGGCCTGGCCAGCCATCCTGAGCTGTGTGGCCTTAGGCAGGTGACTGACAGCCTTGGTCAGCCTTAGTTTCTTTCTATAAAATGCAGAAATGATTAAACCAACTTCTTAGTGTTCTTGTAGAAATAACAGTGAGAGTGCTAAGGCAATCACCACTGCACTCACTGAAGGTTCATGAGTGACCTGACCAGTGATGAATACACAAATATATTCTAGGCCTATTATTATGCTCTTACTTCCTCACCAACCTTTACCCTCATGACGGGTTGGGCCCAAAGAGCCCCCTTCTCTGTTTGGGGATCCCAAGGTCCTCACCCTGTTTGCTTTCTTTCTTTTTTATTTTTTTTGAGACAGGCTCACTCTGTCTCCCAGGCTGGAGTGCAGTGGTGTAATCTTGGCTCACTGCAACCTCTGCCTGCTGGGTTCAAGCAATTCTCCTGCCTCAGCCTCCCGAGTAGCTGAGATTACAGGTGTGTGCCACCATACCTGGCTAATTTTTGTATTTTTAGTAGAGATTTGGTTTCACCATGTTGGTCAGGCTGATCTGCTCGCCTCAGCCTCCCAAAGTGCTGGGATTACAAGTGTGAGCCACCTGGACTATTTGCTTTCAATTTCTATCCCCACATCTCTCCTTTCCAATTTCTCTTTTCAGATCCTCTTTCACCATAATCTCTTTTCCAAATCTCTCTTCTCAAACCTTCCCATCGCCTCCCTTTACTTCTGCCTCTCCCATCTCTCTGGCCAGCGGGTCACTGGAAAGATGAGCAAATGGAAGCACAGAAGGATTGAGTCCTTGCCCACGGCCTTGTGGTTCATATGTGTAGGAGTCAGAACTGGAACTAGAGACTGATTGAATGAATGACACTTGGGTGACCAGGACACCCTTCCAATCTCCACTCCTACATCTGTTTCTTAGCAATCATCTCCCGACTCCTGCCTCCTCTTTTCAGGCTCTTGTTGGTGACATCTGTTCACAACTCACCCCTCCTCTCCCTTTCCCACGGTCCTACCTCCATATTCCCCTTGTTACTTATTTCCAACTTCTTCCCCCACCTTCCAGCCTGATTCACCCTTTTCTCTTCTGGCCAGCGGATCGCCGGCTCCCAACTCTCCCCTAGGCTGCAGTATTTTGGGCAGGTGCTGAGCGGGGGTCAGGACCTCACCCAGGACGGACTGATGGACCTGGCCGTGGGGGCCCGGGGCCAGGTGCTCTTGCTCAGGTAGCAACTCCCCAACATCCTGCCCTCCCGTGTTGTGTCTGATTCACCGGTGCTGGCCCCCACTGCCTTGTTATCCTCCCGGAAGCCAGTGTTCTGTCCTCCCCACTACCCTGCCCCTCAGGAGTCTGCCAGTGCTGAAAGTGGGGGTGACCATGAGATTCAGCCCCGGAGAGGTGGCCAAGGCTGTGTACTGGTGCTGGGAAGAGGGGCCCAGTGCCCTGGAAGCTGGGGATGCTACCATCTGTCTCACCATCCAGAAAAGCTCACTGGACCAGCTAGGTGTGTTTCCCCCATAAAGAGGCCCTGGCCCCTCATCCCACTAGGGGCCCCAATGCCATCCTGAAGATGGGATGGGCCCAGGAATCCAATCTCACCTCCACATCCACTCAACACCTGTGCCAGAAACCTGGCTCATTCTCTCCCCTCTTCCTCACACCTGGGCCTGTGGGTTCTGTCTCCAGGGTTAACCTGAAGTCCACCCAGTTTTCTCCTGGGCCCCAGCCACTGCCTTCCCCCAGCCCCTGATTCCCTTCCACCTACACCAAAGTCATGACACGAAGCAGTTACCATATCTCTTCTTGTACCCTCCCACCCATTTTCCACAGAGGAACTACAGTCGACTGGTCCTAAAATGTAAATCTGGGCTCCTCACTCCCCTGAGTAACCCCCGCTTGCATTTACAAAGACCCCAGTCCTTCCCTCCAATGCCCTCTCTGACTTGGCCTCCTGGCCTCTCTGGTCTCATGGCATCCCACTCTTCCTTACTAGGCACGCTTTTCGCAAATGCTCCAGCTTCGCTCTCCCTTCCGGTCTTAGGCCCTGTCCCCATGGTCCCGGATGTTCTCCCCACTCCTCACCTGGTTCCTGCTCATTCTCTGGGTGGCTGCTTAGCCATGGTCCATCTGGGATGGCAGCCTGGCCAGGTCCAGCGAGTGTGCTATCCTTAGAACCACAGGAGAGCCTCCCCTTGCACTGATCACGCTGTGACATCACGGCCCATGTGCTTGGTTTCTCTTTTAGATTGTGAGGTTCATGAGAGTGGGGCCATATCCATCTAGCTAGCTAATCTATCATCTATCCACCAAATCTATCATCTATCTATTATCTATTAATCTAATCTATCACCTATCTAATGTATCATCTATCTACCAATCTATCACCTATCTAATCTATCATCTATCTACCCATCTATCACCTATTATCTATCATCTATCTATCTGATCTATCACCTATCTAATCTCTCATCTACCAAATCGATCATCTATTATCTATCATCTATCACCTATTTAATCTATCATCTATTTATCTATTATCTAGCCATCCATCCATCCATCCATCCATCCATCCATCCATCCATCCATCCATCATCCATCTGTCCATTTATCTTCTCCACATGTATCCCCAGCACGTGGTACAGATCATGGCCCGTAAAAGTGTCTGGCAAACACGTATTGCATGAACAAATAAATGAAAACAGAGCATTCTAGGTTATTTCTGCCTTTTCATTTTCCACTCTCCCCTGCACTTCAGGTGACGTCCAAAGCTCTGTCAGGTTTGATCTGGCACTGGACCCAGGCCGTCTGACTTCTCGTGCCATTTTCGATGAAACCAAGAACCCGACTTTGACTCGAAGAAAAACCCTGGGACTAGGGGTTCACTGTGAAACCCTGAAGCTGCTTTTGAAAGTGAGGACTTTGGGTTCTGAGAAGGGGGAGGGAGGAGGAGCCCAAGGGTGGCCTGGAGTACCCCCGTTCTCTGCTGAGCGAGGTGGGAAGGGTTAGGATGTTGGGGCTGGAGAGAGGAAAGTTGGGGCAGGAGCACTTGGCTCCACTGCTTGGAGGGGGCACTGTCAGGGCAGCGGGGAGTGGATGCAGTGGAGGAGGACTTGTGGTGGAGCATAGAGAGGACTGCAGGTTCTTGAAAGCCTGTTCTCCCTCAGGATTGTGTGGAGGACGTGGTGAGCCTCATCATTCTGCACCTCAACTTCTCGCTGGTGAGAGAGCCCATCCCCTCCCCACAGAACCTGTACCCTGTGCTGGCCATGGGCTCACAAGACCTCTTCACTGCTTCTGTGAGTCTTCCAATGAAGTCCCAGGGATGTGCTGACTTCATTTTGTCTCCATGCACTTAAGGATCCACTGTAGCTCCCAATCACCCAACCACATCCAGCCCAGAAACCTGACTCCAGTCTCTCCCCTCCTCCTCACACCCAGGCCTGTGGGTTCTGTCTCCAGGACTGACCTGACGTCCACCCCATTCTCCTCCTGGTCCCAGCTGCTGCCTTCACCCAGCCCCTCGATTCTCTCCTACCTACACCAGAGTCAACACAAAGTGGTTCCCATGTCTATTCTTGTACCCTCCCACCCATTTTCCATAGAGGAGCTGGAGTCGACCGGCCCTAAAATACAAATCTAGGCTTTTCACTCCCCTGCGTAATCCCCCTTGCATTTACAAAGACCCCGGTCCTTCCCTCTGATGTCCTCTCTGACTTGGCCTCCTGGCCTCTCTGGCTTCACAGCATCCCACTCCCCCTTACTAGGCATGATTTTAGTAAATGCACCAGCCTTGCTCTCCCTTCTGGTCTTAGGCTCTGCTCCCACCTCACATCCCAGGCGGTTCCTCCTTTTCCCTAGCACAGACTCTCTTGTTCATTCCCAGATCCCTCCCAAGTTTCCTCATTCCTACCTCTGTGCCTTTGTTCCTTTTTCGCCCCTCATTTGGAAAACACTGCCTTCTGCCTTCTCTTCCCCTCTCCCGCCGAAGCTCTAGCCGCACCTCCCTCTCTTCTGAAGGCCACACTCAGCAGCTGCCGCTCCTTCTCTGGTCCCTGTTACACCAAGGTGGTGCCACAGCAGGTATCACACAGCTGTTATAACCATCTGCATCTACATTTGAGGCTGTCTTGGGACTGTAGTTTCCTTGAGCATAGGAACCATGTTGAATTTGCCTGTCATTTCCACCTTCCCTCAGCCCTCACCCAACCCAGAACCTGCACAATTATTGGCACTTAATAATGTTTGTGGAATAATTGTTCCAGGATAAGCTGGATGTGATTCAACTGAACTTTATGTCCCTTGAAGCCAAGGATCTTGTCCTATCTTTCTTTTATGTGCCAACCTCCAAACCGCACCTGCACCTGTTGTTGGTGTCCAGCAAAGTGCTGGGGGCAGTGGCTTAGTAATGCTCAATGTTGGTGGGTGCTTCTAAGGTGGGGCTTGGAGAAAAACTAAGACGTCAGATGGGAACAGAATGTACTGTTTTGCTGCAGCTCCCCTTTGAGAAGAACTGTGGGCAAGACAGCCTCTGTGAAGGGGACCTGGGTGTCACCCTCAGCTTCTCAGGGTGAGCTGTAACTCCTTTCATATCCAGACACTCGGGCTTCCGAGTCCTGCATCCTCCTGGGATGCTTGTGCTGCTCTCTGGCTCTCTTTCTAACAAAAGTGATGTTGACTGGGATGTTATTGGCCCAGAGCGCCAGAGTTCCGGGGCTGCCCTGCCCTTCCCAGTTCCTGTCTATTTCCAGTGGAATCCCACTCCCAGCCTTTCCCTTCAGTGGAGTTCCACTCCCAGTCCTTTCCCTTCAGCCTGAAGATTCTGACCGTGGGGAGCTCCCTGGAGCTCAATGTAATTGTGACTGTGTGGAATGCGGGCGAGGATTCCTACGGAACTGTGGTCAGCCTCTACTACCCAGCAGGGCTGTCCCACCGACGGGTGTTGGGAGCCCAGGTAACAACTGCTGTAGGCTCTAGTGGGAGGGGGCCTCTCCCCTGCCCTGTAGCCCTGGGAGTTACAGAGTGTTCTTTAAAATTCTTCTGTGATGATATGCACTCTCTCTCTCTCTCTCACACACACACACACACACACACACAGAGAGAATGAGAAGGTGTGTAAAGCATATATACAGTTTAATGAATAATATTAAACAAACCATAGAGTTAACATCCAGGTCAAGAAATAAATCGCTGCTAGTATCCCCAGAACCCCCTCCCTGTGTACCTTTCCCCATGACAGCTCCATCCTCTCCCCAAAGGTCATCACTATTCTGACTTTGTGGTCATCATTTCCTTGTATTTCTCTCTCTCTCCCTCCGTCCCTCCCTTCCTCCCTCTCTTGTTTTTTTATTTTTTTTTTGAGAAAGAGTCTTACTCTGTCACCCAGGCTGGAGTGCAGTGGCACAATCACCACTCACTGCTGCAGCCTAGACCTGCTGGGCTCAAGCAATTCTCCCACCTCAGCCTTCTGAGTAGCTGGGACTACAGGTGCATACCACTACGCCCAGCTAATTTTTAATTTTTATTTTTTTTAGAGACAGAGTCTCACCATGCTGCCCAGGCTGGTCTCAAACTGCTGGGCTCAAGCAATCCTCCTGCCTCAGCCTTCCAAAGTTCTGAGATTACAGGCATGAGCCACTGCACCTGACCATATTTTTTCTGTGTGTGGGTCCTGTTTAAGAAACACTTCCAGGTTATGAAAATAGCCCCCTATATTATCTTCCAAAAGCTTCATGGTTTTGCTTTTTCACATTTAAGTCTTTAATCCAGTTGGAATTTATTTTAATGTATGGAGTGGGGTAGGGATCCAATTTATTTTTCTTCTTTCTTCTTTCTCCTCCTCTTCCTCTTGTTCTTTCTTTACTTTTCTTTCTTTCTTTCTTTTTTGGGG
Source organism: Rhinopithecus bieti (assembly GCF_001698545.2). Taxonomy (NCBI): domain Eukaryota; kingdom Metazoa; phylum Chordata; class Mammalia; order Primates; family Cercopithecidae; genus Rhinopithecus; species Rhinopithecus bieti. Next base: position 147,267 of record NW_016802972.1, on the reverse strand, counting down.
TCAATTTTCCTGGCATTGATGGAAATTGATTGAAAAGTCTGTCCTTGGCTGGGCGAGGTGGCTCACACCTGTAATCCCAGCACTTTGGGAGGCCAAGGCTGGTGGATCACCTGAGGTCAGGAGTTTGAGACTAGCCTGGCCAACATGGTGAAACCCCATCTCTACTAAAAATACAAAAATATTAGCCAGGCATGGCAGCAGGCACCTGTAATCCCAGCTACTTGAGAGGCTGAGGCAGAAGAATTGCTTGAACCTGGGGGGTGGAGGTTGCAGTGGACCATGATCATGCCATTGCACTCCAGCCTGGGTGACAAGAGTGAGAATCTGTCCCCCCCAAAAAAAAAAAATTAACAAAAAAAGAAAAGTCTGTCCTTTTCCTTACTGCTCTGCAGTGTCACCACTGCTGTGTATCAAGCCCACACATGCATGTGGGTAACTTTTTAAAATTCATTCTCTTCTCCTAGAAGCAGCCCCATCAGAGTGCCCTGCGCCTGGCATGTGAGACAGTGCCCACTGAGGACGAGGGCCTGAGGAGCAGCCGCTGCAGTGTCAACCACCCCATCGTCCATGAGGGCTCTAATGTCAGTGCTTCCCTACAAATCCCCATCACTGTCCTCCCTTGTCCCAATCCGTCCCTCACTCCACCATGCCCTTCCTTTTATCCCCATTCTTTCCTTCTCCTTCCATCAGGGCACCTTCATAGTCACATTCGATGTCTCCTCCAAGGCCACCCTGGGAGACAGGATGCTTATGAGGGCCAGTGCAAGCAGGTGGGTACAGGCCAGGGTGTCCCCCACCCTCATCTCATTCCCCAGCTAGAGACCCCTCTCCTGGATTCCTTCCCATTGGTCCCCCCTTTCTTTCTCTAACGAGAACAATAAGGCTTCAAGCAGCAAGGCCACCTTCCAGCTGGAGCTCCCGGTGAAGTATGCAGTCTACACTGTGATCAGCAGGTGCCCAGTCCCTGGCCCTCCCCTTGGACCTCTGGCCTTCCTCTACGTCTGGTACTCCCGCTGAGTCCCAGCTTGCTCTTCCAATGATGCACATCTAAGCTCTCCTGTTTTGGGATGCCTTGTGGGTGAACAGCCCTATATAATAACGTTTATGCTGCATAAAGATGTTTCTGGGCTGGACGTGGTAGCTCACGCCTGTAATCCCAGCACTTTGGGAGGCTGAAGCAGGTGGTTCAACTGAGGTCAGGAGTTCGAGACCAGTTTGGCCATCATGGTGAAACTCCATCTCTACTAAAAATACGTAAGTAATTAGTTGGGCGTGGTGGTGTGTGCCTGTAATTCCAGCTACTCGGGAGGCTGAGGCAGGAGAATCACTTGAATCCGGGTGGCGGAGGTTGCAGTGAGCAGAGATCATGCCACTGCACTCCAGCCTGGGTGACAGAGTGAGACTCTGTCTAAAAAAAAAAAAAAAAAAATTAGCTGGGCGTCGTGGCGCATGCCTGTAATCCCAGCTACTCAGGAGGCTGAGGCCGGAGAATCTTTTGAACCCGGGAGGCAGAGGTTGCAGTGAGCTGAGATCACACCACTGCACTCCAGCCTGGGCAACAGAGCAAGATTCTGTCTCAAAAAAAAAAAAAAAAAAAAAAGGTGTTTTTGTCAACAATGGACCCACATTTACTATGGATGGTCTCCTAAAATTATAATGGAGTTGAAAAATCTCCTAGTTATGCCATAACAGTTGTAACATTGTAGTGCAACTTGTTGCCTTTTTTATGTCTAGATACACAAATACTTTCCATTGTGTTACAACTGCCTACAATATCCAGTACAGTAACATGCTGCACAGGTTTGTAGCCCAGGAGCAATAGGCTACACCATATCACCTAGCTGTGCAGTAGGCTCTACCATCTAGGTTTGCATAAGTGTAACCTATGATGTTTGCACAAGGATGAAATTGCCTAAGGCTAGGCGCAGCAGCTCACACCTGTAGTCCTAGCACTTTGGGAGGCTGAGGCAGGCGGATCACCTGAGGTCAGGAGTTCAAGACCAGCCTAGCCAACATGGTGAAACCTTGTCTCTATTAAAAATGCAAACATTAGCCCAGTGCAGTGGCACATGCCTGTAATCCCAGCTACTGGGGAGGCTGAGGCAAGAGAATCGCTTGAACTTGGGAGGCAGAGATTGCAGTAAGCTGAGATCGTGCCACTGCACTCCAGCTCGGGGGTGACACAGGAAGACTGTGTCTCAAAAAAAAAAAAAAAAAAAAAAGAAAGAAAACAAAAGAAAGAAAAGAAAAAGAAAAAGAAATAGCCTTACGATTAATTTCTTGGAATGTATCTTGGTGTATTTGTACCCTAATAATACATACCATAGCTCTTGCTGCTTCTCTCAAACTGACTTGCTGGTGGGACACACACACTTTGCCACGGCTGTGCCTTTCCCCCTCTGCCTCCAAAAGAAAGGCTTCCTTTTTTAACATGAAACACATCCTGTCCTTTGTATTAAATGTGAATGTGCTGAAGCAAAGCTGCTAGATGGAGATCAAGGCTTTTCTGAGCACCCTGAATTGGGGAGCTTGTGCCCAACAGGCTATGGTCTGTCACCACACAGCGGAAAGAAAAGGTCGGGTTTCTATAAAACTCAGAGTGGGGCAGAGGTGTGAGAAACTGTTGGGAAGGTCTCTAAGAGCCCGGCCCAGGCAGCGCAGGAAGGGCAAGTGTAGGGCTGAAGGCAAGAGGGCTCTTCAGGTGGGTGCAGGCGCAGGGGCAGGCCAGACTGGACACAGAGCAAGGCATCCCACACACTGGGCTGAAAGCCTGTAACATTGCTGTGGGACGGAGTTTGCTGCTATTGCTTTTTTTTTTTTTGAGACAGTCTCGCTCTGTCACCCAGGCTGGAGTTCATTGGTGCAATCTGGGCTCACCACAACCTCCACCTCCCAGGTTCAAGCGATTTTCCTGCCTCAGCCTCCCAAGTAGCTGGATTACAGGCATGCACAACCACATCTAGCTAATTTGTTGTTGTTGTTTGTTTGTTTGTTTGTTTTGAGACAGAGTTTCACTCTTGTTGCCCAGGCTGGAGTGCAGTGTTGAGCTCTCTGCCTTCCAAGTTCAAGTGATTCTCCTGTCTCAGCTTCCTGAGTAGCTGGGATTACAGGCATGCACCACCATGCCTGGCTAATTTTGTATTTTTAGTAGAGACAGGGTTTCTCCACATTGGTCAGGCTGGTTTCGAACTCCCGACCTCAGGTGATCTGCCCACCATGGCTTCCCAAAGTGCTGGGATTACAGGTGTGAGCCACCACACCTGGCTGCTGTTGCTTCTGATATATTAAGTTGTTAGGGGAAGGAACGAGGGAGATCAAGCAGTGTCATTGTCTTTTCAAGTCACATGTACGTTTCCTTTTCTATCCACAGGGAAATACTTACAATAAGAGCTTACAGCTATATGTACCCATGTCAGGCATCGTTGTATGTTGCTGTTGTTTTAAGGTGGTTTTCTTGCATCATCTTAAGTACTTTATATGTATTTACATTTATTTAATCCTCACAATAATTATATTGTTACCCCTATTTTCATCAACAAAGACATCAATAAGTGAAATACTTTGCTCCTGTCAATCTCCAAGTGAGCAGCAGAACCAGGAATCAGACCCAGACAATTTGGCTGCAGAGCCCATGCCTATGGCCGTATATGGCATGCCTCTCCAAGGACTGGGGAAAGCTGAGTGGTTTACTTAGATCTGAAAACAGGCTTAGGCTGCATATGGTGGCTCATGCCTGTAATTCCAGCACTTTAGGAGACCGAGTGCTGGGATTACAGGCATGAATGGGAGGATGGCTTGAACCCAGGAGTTCAAGACCAGCCTGGGCAACATAGCGAGACCCCATCTCTACCAAAACAAAATTTAAAATGAAAATAAAATAAAATTTTAAAAATGAAAAGAGGCTTAGAACTAGATTTTAAGGTGAGAAAACAGAAGCACAGAGAGAAGGGTTTGGGGTGGGAGGCACAGAGGAAAACCGACATACTTAGGGAAAAATAAACCCCTAAGATTTATGGAGGACTCCCTGTGTGCTGGGCACTACCAAGCCCTGGTCACAACTCTACTACAGAGGGTGCTATGGTTTGCATCCCCATTTTAAAGAGTGAAAAGCTACAGGTTCCAGAGATGTGAAATGGCTTGCCTCGGTGACTCAGGTAGGAAGTGGTCAACCTGAGATGTGAACCCAGGCAGTTTGACACTGGAGTCCATGTTTTTAGTCATCAGGCTGATGTGGGGTGGACTGCTGGGGCTGCTTCTGTGCGGCTGGTCTGGCTGCTGCGTGCGAGGTGCAGGTCCCTCTGCTGCTCTGCTTACTTTTGCTTTTTGTTTGTTTGTTTTGAGACAGGGTCTCACTCTGTTGCCCAGGCGGGAGGGGAGTGGTGTGAATGTAGCTCACTGCAGCCTCGACCTCCCAGGCTCAAGCAATCCTCCTGCTTCAGCCTCCTGAGTAGCTGGGACCACAGGCATGTGCCACCACGTGCAGCTAATGTTTGTATTTTTTTTTTTTTTCTTCAGAAACAAGGTCTCTCTATGTTGCCCAGGCCAGTCTTGAACTCCTGAGCTCAAGCGATCCTCCTGCCTTAGCCCCTCTGAGTGTTGGGATTATAGGCATGAGCCACCTCTCCTGGCCAGCTTGTTCATTATTACTAAAACCAGGGAGTATGGCTTAACTTGAACCCCAGTGCCAACCACACAGCCTGTGTTTGCTGAAGGAGGTTTGGGTGGAAAGACCCCACCTGCTTCCTGGAACACTGACGTCCCTTCCATAGGCTTGTGCACAGGCACCATCTTCCTTCACATTTACTCACCTGCCCCAGGACAGCTGAATCTATTTTCTTCATTCCCACCATGAAGGGGCCCTCAGTCCATGTCTTCCTGAGTGATCTAGCTCTCATTCCTAGAGTCCCCTTAGGGTAACTTGTTCTGCTGCAATCTCTGTAAGCATTACCAGAGGCCAACCACTACCTATTAGAGAAAGCAATGCAAACACCTTTGCCCCATGTAGGAGAGGTGAGGTTTAAGTTGGGTTTTAAGTGTAAATTTCCAAAATGGGAGATAGTAAGAACGTTCCAAGGAGAAGAGCTTGAGCAAACTCATGAGACTATGAAAGAGCCAGAGGTGTGCAGGGCAGAGCTAGTGGATCTGGGTGATGGGGCAAGGGACATCGGAGGGAGGGGAGCTGAAGCCGAGGCAGCAAAGGTTATGTGGGACCATCTTTTATTTGTTTATTTTGAATAGGGACAGGGTCTCACTATATTGCCCCAGCTGGTCTGGAACTCCTGGGCTCAAGCAATCCTCCTGCCCCAGACTCCCAAAGTTCTGGGATAACAGGCATGAGCCACTGCACCCAGCCAAATAATGTCCATTATTATTTCCCTGAGAAATGTGCCTGGCCAAACAGAGCTCTCTGCAGTAGGACAGGGCACAACTGGGGACAGTTTCAGGGCTGTTTTCACCCACAGGCTCTCTCTCCAGGCAGGAAGAATCCACCAAGTACTTCAACTTTGCAACCTCTGATGAGAAGAAAATGAAAGAGGCTGAGCATCGATACCGCGTGAGAGTCTAGGGAGTATCCATGTCTGCCTTCCACAGTGTGGATAAAGTTGGAAGTTGGTGGAGAAGATGGAGAGGAGCTTGGGGTAGGGCCAGGAGGGAAGTGGCATTTGGGAGGCTCCAGAGACCACAATAACACTCTGCCTTGATTTCCTGCAGGTGAATAACCTCAGCCAGCGAGATCTGTCCATCAGCATTAACTTCTGGGTTCCTGTCCTGCTGAACGGGGTGGCCTTGTGGGATGTGGTCGTGGAGGCCCCATCCCAGGTACCTGCCTGCCTCTCCTCTTTCTTCAGACTGGCATCCCACAGCACAGCACTCCCTCTTACCAGGGACATGTTGCTCATTCTATGGCTAACTGCTTCTCTCTCTCCCCAGAGTCTCCCCTGTGTATCAGAGAGAAAACCTCCCCAGCATTCTGACTTCCTGACCCAGATTTCAAGAAGTCCCGTGCTGGTAAGAAAGTCCCTGAACCCCACCGCAAGATCAGCCCCACCAGGGATACCGAGAAATGTACCGCTAGGCCGCAGAGTTCCGTGCATGTCCTGTAACTGTTCATCTGTTCCCCACCCCAAACCTGACCATATTTTACCTATGGTTCCCTCCTCAGTGAAGAACCCCTCAGCTTCACCCCTCTTCTGCCCCAGGACTGCTCCATTGCTGGCTGCCTGCAGTTCCGCTGTGACATCCCCTCCTTCAGCGTCCAGGAGGAGCTGGATTTCACCCTGAAGGGCAAACTCAGTTTTGGCTGGGTCCACCAGGTGTGTGAGGGCAGTGGCAGAGCACCTGCCCTGGACTCAGGCAGGACCTGGCATGTCTGTGCCCATCTGCAAGCCAGGGCATCCCTGGAGCTCTAAGCCTCCACCAGAGCCAGTTCCACAAGTTTCCCCAACCCCTTTGCAGACATCGCAGAAGAAGGTGTCGGTCGTGAGTGTGGCTGAAATTACGTTCGACACATCCGTGTACTCCCAGCTTCTAGGACAGGAGGCATTTATGAGAGCTCAGGTAAAGACCATGTTGGGGCAGTGACCAGGCTGGAAAGAGGCCCCTAGGGCTACATCCGTGGTGCTGGGTGGGGTTTGCAAGCCTTGGGGAGGAGGGTGAAGGTCTCTGGGCACGACAGCTGTCCCTCAGGGCACGGGTGCTGCTGTGTCTCAACCCTTAGAGCAGAGCCTCAGGGAGGAGGGGAGGGAGTTAAAGGTTGGGGAACCTGGGAGGCATCCGGGATGGCAGGAGGCTGGACGCTCTCTGATCTCTGAATCAGATGGAGATGGTGCTAGAAGAATACAAGGTCTACAACGCCATTCCCATCATCATGGGCAGCTCTGTGGGGCTCTGCTACTGCTGGCGCTCATCACAGCCACACTGTACAAGGCAAGTGTTTTATCCCACTCTTTTTTTTTTCTTTTTTTTTTGAGACAGAGTTTTCACTCTTGTTGCTCAGGTTGGAGTGCAATGGTGTGATCTTGGCTCACTGCAATCTCCACCTCCTGGGTTCAAGTGATTCTCCTGCCTCAGCCTCCCGAGTAGCTGGGATTACAGGTGGCCTGCACCATGCCCGGCTACTTTTTTGTATTTTTAGTAGAGACGGAGTTTCACCATGTTGGTCAGGCTGATCTCAAACTCCTGACCTCAGGTGATCCGCCTGCCTCAGCCTCCCAAATTTCTGGGATTACAGGCGTGAGTCACTACATCTGGCCTTATCCCACTCTTGACACCACCAGCATCCGACCCAAGCCCTTCTACAGACTGGGTGGTACAGTGAGAACTCAGACTGTGGAGGCAGGCAGGCCTGGACACACATTTTGGTTCTATCATGTACTCACTGTTTAATGTTAGGCAAGTTGCTCCACCTCTCTGAGCGTGTTTCTCTCTCTCTTTTTTTCTTTTTTCTTTTGAGGTGGAGTCTCACTCAGTTGCCCAGGCTGGAGTGCAGTGGCATAGCCTCAGCTCACTGCAACCTTCACCTCCCAGGTTCAAAAGATTCTCATGCCTCAGCTTCCCAAGTAGCTAGGACTATAGGCACATGCCACCACACCTGGCTAATTTTTGTATTTTTAGTAAGACAGGGTTTCACAATGTTGGCCAGATTGGTCTTGAACTCCTGACCTCATGTGATCTGCCCACCTCGGCCTCCCAAAGTGCCGGGTTTACAGACATGAGCCACTGTGCCCCGCTGTTTCTCATTTTTGAAATGATAATAATGCTTATATCACAGAGTGGCTGAAGTGAGAGAGAAATGAGGCCAGGGCATGTGCACAGATCTGCCTGGATCTATGCTGTCCTGCCACGGGTCGTGTGTGTACCTACTGTGCTTGGGGCCAGCAGATGCTCGATATATGATAGCTGTTGTTCACATAAAGGTTCTCGCACACAAATGTAAGTTAGCTTAGTTGCCTCCTCTTCTCTCTCAGCTTCTTCTTATTCCCAATTTTCTTCCCTGCCCTCTTACCCAGCTTTTCTTTCTTTCTTTTTTCTTTTTCTTTTCTTTTTTTCTCTTCTCCTTTCTTCTTCTTTTACATGGAGACTTGCTCTGTCGCCCAGGCTGGAGTGCAGTGGCATGATCTCGGCTCACTGCAACCTCCGTTTCCCGGGTTCAAGCGATTCTCTTGCCTCAGCCTCCTGAGTAGCTGGGATTACAGGCGCACCACCATGCCCAGCTAATTTTTGTATTTTTAGTAGAGACAGGGTTTCACCACGTTGGCCAGGCTGGTCTCCAGCTCCTGACCTCAAGTGACCCATCTTCCTCAGCTTCCCAAAGTGCTGGGATTAGAGGTGTGAGCCACCGCGCCCGGCCTTACCCAGCTTTTCTCATTTATTTTCCCTGATAGCTTGGCTTCTTCAAACGCCACTACAAGGAAATGCTGGAGAACAAGCCTGAAGACACTGCCACATTCAGCGGGGAAGGTTTCAGCTGTGGGGCCCCAAATATGCCTTTGTCCTAATAATCCACTTTCCTGTTTATCTCTACCCCTGTGGGCTGGTCTTGCTTGCAACCATAAATCAACTTACATGGAAACAACTTCTGCATAGATCTGCACTGGCCTGAGCAACCTACCAGGTGCTAAGCACCTTCCAAGAGAGGTAGAGATTGTAATATTTTTACATATCTGTCTACCTTTTTTAGTGATGACCCACTTTTTACAGAAACAGGCATGGTGCCAGCATAAATTTTCATGTGCATAAGAACTGTCACACGAAACAAGGATGTTTATAGCACATTTTCCTTGCATGGAAGAGCTATAACCCAGGGACCTGAGTGCCTCTCTGGCAATAGTTGGGGGAACCTGTTTGTGGGCATTGAAAAAGTTTTCTCACTTTCTATGGTGATGGGAGCCTGAGGTCATCTTTTCTTGATGGGGCTGAGAGGCGTCTCAGGGGAGAGGTTCAAAGAGTGTGTGTGTGCGTGCGCATGCACGTGCACGCAGGATGCATTGGTCATGGGTTTCTGCACACACTTCAGGTTCCTCCGTAATGGTAAGTGGGCAGGCTGTCCTAGGAGGTGAAGAAATGTCCAGAGCTCATCTGAACTCCTGTCCCCCTTGGATGGGGTATTCAGAAGCCAGGAAAGCCAGGCTTGGAGCATGTGATTTCCCAAATAGAAGACCCATTAAGAAAGATTATAGAGAATGACCAAAAGATTCCAAATCCAGCATTAGGTCCCAAGGCCTCACACACAGGACTGTGGAGCCTCCGTCTGAAATCCAGATAGCTGGGGTTCACAGACACCAGCGGCTCAGGTGTCAGGCAAGAAGTAAGACTTCAGGATCTGCAGCCCTGGGCTCCCAGGGGGGCTCTGCGAGCTGCCTGAACTTGGACAAGTCATTTAATTCCCAAGAATCTCAGGTCCTCCTCTGGAGAAGGGGAACTAAAATTATACCCTACTCCCAGCCTTACTGTGAGGATTCGGTGTAAGGGGAAGCCCATTACAGCCTACAGCCCTAATTTTTAATAGGTGTGCGTGAGACAGAGGCCTCATTATTACTAGGTGAGAGAGCGGGAGCTGGGATCACCTACCTGTGCGTGGAGGAGGCTCCCTCAAGCACCCCAGTATCAGCGACGTGGGAAAAGCACGTGGAGCTCCCACCGCGCAAGGCGCAGGCGCAGAACAGGCGCTTACCAAGCTGGGTGCACTCCCAGTGGCCCCGCCCTCCCCATAGAGCCTCAGACACAAAGCTTCACACCTTTATTGCGCCTGGGGGCGTCCGGGGCCTCAGGGGTGTTCGTAGCCCGTGGGCAGAGGGTTGACGTGGCTGTTGTGGAACAGAGTGTGGTTACCGTCCCCCCAGGGGAAGGGCTGTGGAGAGAGCAGAGGGAGCGCGCGTGAGCGCCGTGGGTCCGGAGTCCGCGCCTCCCCCGCCACGCTCCCCACGCACTCCGCAGCACCCCGGGGCCGCCCGCGCGCCCGTCCTGCGTACCTTGGTGCGGATGCGGAGGTGCTGGTAGGGACGGAACTCGGGGCGCGGGCGGTGGCCTGAGTGGAGATAGGAGTTGAAGGTGCAGAGGGCCACGCTGGGCAGCGCCAGCACTAAGCTCAGCAGGCGCCAGGTGCGAGCTGCGGAGGGAGTGGGGTGAGCGCGGAGGGCCTGGGGCGGCGGGCCCGGGAACGGGTGGGCAGGGTAGGGGAGCCCCGGGGTCCGCCCGCTCCCCATTCACCTCCTGCCCCTCCGTGGCCTCCTTTGGCAGCGCTGGCCAAGCCCCGGGTCAGGGGCCTCAGAGGCAGACCCATGGCGGTGCGGAGAGCCGGGAACCAGCGCTGTCCTCGCTCCCTTTACCGTGGCCTGGGGTCCCCTCCCCTCTCTGGGCCAATCACCTGTTAAGTCTGGAGCGCGAGCGGCTATTTTTAGGGGTTTCTATATTTAAAATGGGTCCTGACTGGCTTGAGATCGTCTCCAGACAGCTGTTGTCCTGTGCCTCTCATTTTGGCAAAGGGGCATTTAAAGTACAACATGCCATTCTTTTTATATAGTTGCAGGGAAACTATTTTGTTCCCTATTCTATGCCTGGTGGCTGGCACACGGTTGGGCTTTAATAAATATTTGTAGAATGAATTAAGTGTCTTTTTGAGTCTCAGTTTTTTCAGCTGTAAAATGTATAATTCGTACCTGAAAAGATTTTTTGAATAATGGAGGTGGGGGGATCTCACTATATTGTCCAGGCTGGTATCTCAGCTGTTGTGTCCAGACTTATCTCAGCTGTTGGTGGTGAAGGAGGTGAAGGCATGACTCAAGGGTCAGTTTCTCTTGTGACCTCTTCCTGGAATACTGCATACTGTGACCACATTTTTTTTTTTTTTTTTTTTTTTTTGAGACGGAGTCTCGCTCTGTCGCCCAGGCTGGAGTGCAGTGGCCAGATCTCAGCTCACTGCAAGCTCCGCCTCCCGGGTTCACGCCATTCTCCTGTCTCAGCCTCCCGAGTAGCTGGGACTACAGGCGCCGCCACGTCGCCCGGCTGGTTTTTTGTAGTTTTAGTAGAGACGGGGTTTCACCGTGTTAGCCAGGATGGTCTCGATCTCCTGACCTCGTGATCCGCCCGTCTCGGCCTCCCAAAGTGCTGGGATTACAGGCTTGAGCCACCGCGCCCTGCCTGTGACCATATTTTCTAAAGCAAAGATTGATTACAACATGTGATCTACTAAGTATAAATGTTTATGGGGGCCCTAGGGACAGTGTATTTGAAATTGGAATTGTCCTGGAAAAATTGTCCTGGTGTGGAACTCTTGGGCTCAGGTGATCCTTCCGCAGTGCTGGGATTACAGGCATGAGCCACCGCACATGCCTGTACATGTAAGGGCCACCGCACCCGGCCCTTACATGATTTTTATGAAGTTTATGTAAGGTAGGAATGTATCAACCTGGATTTTGTCAGGTAACAGTAGTTCAGTATATGTATTAGTCACAGTTCTTTGCAAAGAACAGAACTCTCACTAGTTTTAAAAGATAGGTAATCGGCCGGGCACGGTGGCTCAAGCCTGTAATCCCAGCACTTTGGGAGGGGTGGATCACCGCGAGGCTCAAGGAGATTGAGACCGGCTCCTGGCTAACATGGTGGAAACCCCGTCTCGTACTAAAAATTAACAAAAAAAAAAAAAAAAAAAAAAAAAAAACTAGCGGGCGTCGGTGGCGGGCCGCCCTGTACGTCCCCAGCTACTGGGGAAGCTGAGGCAGGAGAACGGCGGGAACCACGGGAGGCGCAGCTTGCCAGTGAGCCGAGATCCCGCGCCACTGCACTCAGCCTGGGCGAACACAAGCGAGACTCCGTCCAAAAAAAAAAAAAAAAAAAAAAAAGATAGATAGATTGAGAATCTTAGGTAGCTCACTCATGTCTGGTATAGGGCCAGAAATGGCCTACAGTGTCCACAGTCAGAAACAAGTCATCCGTCCATTGGCAGCTGCAGTGACCCCCCCACAGTCACACTGCTAGGGGAGCCTGGATGCCAAAAGCGTCATTAAGGCTGTCCTGGAAACCGGCAGATCTTCCAGTCTCCCATCCCCTCTTTGAAAACCAGGGATTCATGTAAGACCTGTATCCTGGGAACAAACTATAAAATTGAAAAGAATTATGTGATTGAATCAACTGGCACGCCTAGTGCCCCAGCTGCAGGAGGGGTTGGGGCTGAGCTCTGGATTCTGTCTTAGGGAGAGGCAGGAATTGTAGGGAAAATCTCCCAGGTCTAGATGGAGTATTCAAGAAGGTTCAGGCCAGCCCACAAGCCTGACAGGTGTCTACGCAAAGTGGCATTATTTCAATCTGCAAATAGAGCTGCTGGAGAAAGAAAGCCCACACAGGGCTGGATGTGAACCTCATCAAAGCAGGTCACCGAGACAACGCCACAGACCAGCGCAGAGGATGACATCTGCCTATTCTGCTCAGCACCCGGCATGGGCCTTGGGCCATGAAGTAGGTGTTCTAAAAATATGTATGTACATGAAGCTGCTGAACCTTGTTACTTTGGTTACACCCTACAGCAATGGCCTTTTCAGATTTACAATCCAATAGGGAGCTTCCAGCTTTTCATCAAGGGCTGATGTACTAATATGAACTTAAATATATAAAGAAAAATGAATTATATAGACATATAATCTGAATTTAATATATAAAAGAAAAACGAGGATAGGCACACTTCAGAAGGGGTCTCTCTATAACCAGTTTCTAGTTGGTAATCAACTGAAGAGTAAGGTTCCACCGCAACCTTTAGCTGCTGCTGCTACTTTTTTGAAAGAAATAAACCTCCTTTGAGCAAGTCAAATGTTAATACAATGGTTCAAAAATTATTCCTGAGCTCTCACTGAGCCTTAGTAAAGAATTATTCTCAGTTGTTTTCCAAACTGACGTTGGCATTATGTTGCAGAGAAGATGGGGCCTAGTTCCAGTTCCAAGATACCTGGCATCTGCCCCTCTACACATGCGCCCTCCCTACATAAAAATATAAGATAATGGCTCCCTGGAGAAAAGATATGAAGACAGGTAATTTTTACTTGAAAAAGTTCTAGAGGGCCGGGCATAGACTGGCCCACGTTCTGGTAATCCCAGCCACTTTGGGAAGCCGGAGGAGGGCGGATCACTTGGAGGTCAAGACTTTCAAAGCCTGCCTGGCCAACATGGTGAACTCTGTCCTCTACTAAAAAATACAAAAATTTAAGATGCGTGTGCGGTGACGTGTGCCTGTAGTTCCCACCTACTCCGGGAGGCTGAGCGGAATCACATGATCTCCAGGAGGTGGAGGTGTGCAGTGAGCCAAGATTGTGCCACTGCACTTCAGCCTGGGTGACAGACGTAGACTGTCCTTCAAAAAAAAAAAAAAACAAAAAAAAAAACAAGGAAGGAAGGAAGAAAAAGTTCTGGCCCCTCAGAGTTTTGGTGGTTGTTGCCAAACAATTCCCTGGGAATTCCCATCCCTTTGTTCTCAGCTTGGGAGCTCCTGTGGAGAGGTTTTCTTGCTGAGACATTGAGAATGCCCTGAGGAGGGCCACTCCTGTCCTGGGCTGCTCAGGTAGTCTGTGCTTTTCTGGGCCTGTCCCCATCTTACCTGCCTCTCTAGAAGGTGTGCAGAGCTGTCTCTTCCAGGCTGTGCACTCACCATTGTTTTTGTAAGTTCTCACTCACACAGTTCATTAACCTGGCTGCTGCCAACACTTTCAGTTTCTAGAGGTTTACTTTTTCCTCCACTATAGGCAGAGGGAAGAACAAACTCACCAGGTCCTCAATAAACCCTGGAGGGCAGCATCTCAGCCTCTTTTCAGACATATCTCAGCTGTTGGTGGTGAAGGAGGTGAAGGCATGACTCAGGGTCAGTTTCTCTTGTGTCCTCTTCCTGGAATGCTGCATACTGTGACCACATTTTCTAAAGCAAAGATTGATTACAACATGTGATCTACTAAGTATAAATGTTTATGGGGGCCCTAGGGACAGCGTATTTGAAATTGGAATTGTCCTGGAAAAACAACTGTATGGTGATACAGGACATGGGTTAGCTAGAATGAACAGGTAGAAAGAGTTGGAGCTCAGACAGCATTGGGGTCGGTCCAGTGGCAACAGGGTCATAGATTCTAAATAAACAGGGCTCTGAGCTCCCTCTGCACTTGGGATGGGCCAGCAGCTATGTAATAGTGGATATCTACTGTTTTGTGTCATACGACCAATATATCTATGCCTTTGTTTCTGATACTGACACACACCCTACTGCCCACCTTAATCTCAGTTCACAGTTCAAGTGGGATGGACTCCCTCCTCTAGCTCCAAGAAGGGCCACATGATCCAGGCCTACCCAATCAGAGCATTCTATTCTCCAGGCCACAGTGATTTTTTTTTTTTTTTTTTTTTTGAGACAGAGTCTCACTCTGTCCGCCAAGCTGGAGTGCAGTGGTGCAGTCTCGGCTCACTGCAACCCCTGCTGCCCATGTTCAAGTGATTATTCTGCCTCAGCCAGCCTCCTGAGTTACTGGGATTACAGGTGTACACCACCACGCTTGGCTACTTTTTTGTATTTTTAGTAGAGATGGGGTTTCACCATGTTGGCCAGGCTGGTCTTGAACTTCTGACCTCAAGTGATCTGCCTGTCTCGGCCTCCCAAAGTGCTAGGACTACAGGCATGAGCCACCCGAAAAAAGAGCCCACATTGCCAAGACAATTCTAAGCCAAAAGAACAAAACTGAAGGCATCATGCTACCTGACTTCAAACTATACTACAAGGCTACAGTAACCAAAACAGCATGGTACTGGTACCAAAACAGAGATATAGACCAATGGAA
>NW_016802972.1:91099-127927 GCF_001698545.2 Rhinopithecus bieti | reverse complement strand
CCGCCCGCCTCGGCCTCCCAAAGTGCTGGGATTACAGGCTTGAGCCACCGCGCCCGGCCAGAAGCCAGTTTTTATAATGTTGCCCAAGCTGTTCTCCAACTCCTGGGCTCAACCAATTGGCCCGCCTAGGCCACCCAAAATGCTGGGATTACAAGCGTGAGCTACCATGCCCGGCATCCTATAATCAATGCTTCCCCCCCCCCCGAGTCTTGTTCTGTCACCCAGGCTGGAGTGAAGTGGTGCTATCTATCTTGGCTCACTGCAACCTCCACCTTCTAGGTTCAAGTGATTCTCCTGCCTCAGCCTCCCCAGTAGCTGGGATTATAGATGCCTGCCACCATGCCTGGCTAATTTTTTTTTTTTATATTTTAGTAGAGACGGGATTTCACCCTGTTGGTCAGGTTGGTCTCAAGCTCCTGACCTCATGATCTGCCCACCTTGGCCTCCCAAAGTGCTGGGATTACCAGGCGTGAGACACTGCACATGGCCAATCAATGGCCAATCTTAATAGTAGGATTTATTTTAAAATTTGGATTGGGGTTATAAGACTTTTAGTAGTCTTGGATATTACCATCTTTATCCTGAATGAAAGTGTAGCAAGAGGCTGGGCACAGTGGCTCACGCCTATAATCCCAGCACTTGGGGAGGCTGAGGCCAGAGGATCCCTTGAGCCCAGGAAACCAGCCTGGGCAACAAAGCAAGACCCTGTCTGTATTAAAATTACGAAAGTGTGGTAAGGATCATTTCCTCATTAACCTTGAACATCTAAACACAAACCATCAAAAAGAGTCAACTTCAGAAAGCTATTATGGCTTTATTAGTTACGGTGATTAAAAGAAGGGGGCCCCTCGGGTCACAAAGATAATTAACTGATTTGTCACAAACCATATTGAAACTCTTTTTTAAAAAGGGTATAGATAACTTTGTAATTTACAATTTTTAACAATCAAATTAGCCAAGAGTAGAGTTTGCAATAGGACTAGAAAATATTCCAGTGACTCATATATAAGTGGGTTAATTTTATCTATTTTCAGGCCTACTAGGCCTATCAGTCTGGATTTTCCATTACTTGGAAATGGGGGCTGGGGAACAGATGCTTCTGGCCACTCTGAGCCCTGGCTTGATCCTTGGGACTCATCTCTCTCTCTCTCTCCCTGTTTGTGCGTCACCTCACAGCGGATACCTGGCTCTTATCTCAGGACCTGACCTCCCACTGAGCTCCAAGCCTGCAAAGCATGCTGCCACCCAGGTATTTCCCCCTTAACATCCTGCCATCACTTCAAATGTATTACCCCTATGCCAAAAAATCACTGACTCCTAATTTCACTTTTGTCAGTGGCACCAGTTTCATTTTCTTGGACACCTAAGCTTAAAAACGGTGGAACTTCTTTTGAATCATCCCTCTCCTTCCTTCCCTAGAAGTGAGCTACCATTTAAAAGTGATGTGCTATCATCAGTCACCCGGGAAATGCAAATTAAAACCACAATGAGTGCCCTTATGCACCCACTAAAATCAAGCAGACTAATGATGCTAACTGTTGCTGAGGATATGGAGTCTCACACGTTTGCTGGGGAAATGTAAAATGGCCTGGGCATTTTGGAAACCAGTTTCGGTTAACAGTAAATTAAATGTACACTTACCACATGACTCAATAATTCTACTCTTAGGATTTACCCAAGGCAAGTAAAAACGTATGTCCACACAAAGACTTTTTCACAAATGTGTATATCAGCTTTATTCATAATAGGCATAAGCTAGAAACATCCAAATGTCCATCAATGGGTGGAAGAATAAACAAAGTGTGGTTTACCCATGTAACAGAATACTAGCAACAAAGAGGAATTGCTGTTACCTGCAAGCAATGGATGAATTTCAAAATTATGTTAAACCAGAGAAGCCAGACACAAGAGAATACATAATATATGATTCAATTTCTGTGAAATTCTATTTCTACAAAAAGCAAAACTTATTAATAGGGGCAGAAAGTAGACCAGTGGTTCTCTGCGGCTGGATCAGGGAGAGAGCAGCTGACTGCACAGAGCATGAGAGGGTGATGGCAAAGTTCATTCACATCCTGAATGTGGGTGATGGTTATGCCCGTGTATACATTCACCAAAACCCAGCAACCTGTACACTTAAAATGGGTGTGTTTTATATATAACTTATACTTCAGTAAGGTGTCAACACAGATAGGCTAAGCTTTTTCAGAGATGTAACACAGGTAGACAGGAGTATCAGTGCTGATTGGCCAACTATCTTTACAAGATTTTATTAAGCTATAAATAAAATGGAGTTGAAATAGCCAGGATTTACCGTGTACTTACTATGTGACAGGTATCATTCTAAGAGTTTCCACATATTGGTTAGACCTCACAATAACTCTCCAGGACACTAATGATTACCCCATTTTACAGATGAAGAAACTGAGGCATAGGAAGGTTAAATAATTTTAAAAAGCCATATATATGGTAAAAAAATTTTTGGCTCCAGGGAGCTTCCTCTTTACTACTATGCCACAATACTTCTCATTGGGACAATTTTGAAATAGACACACCCCTTCCTCCATAATTTCATCTCCTCTACAAAAAATATTTTCACATTTGCATATTTTATTCAGGCTTTGCCAACATGCATATGCATTTTAACTACTCCATAATCATAGTTTAGACACAGAGCAAGAGGAAGCCATTCCAAGCAACAGACGAGTCTAATTTTCCTCTCTGAAAGATATACAATTTTTTAACTTATTTTTAAATTATTTCTCATTCATTCATATTATTTCATAATGATCTATTTTAATGGCTTTTTTGTTTGAAATACCATGTTATATTGTATTAATTTCCTTTATTATTGGAATAGATCATTAGTAGAGATAATGCTGTAATGAGCATCTTCATGGAATGCACAGAGCTTAGTTTTTTCCCCTGTGGAATCTTTTTTTTTTTTTTTTTTTTGAGACGGAGTCTCAGTCTGTCACCCAGGCTGGAGTGCAGTGGGGCAATCTCGGCTCACTGCAAGCTCCGCCTCCCGGGTTCCAGCCATTCTCCTGCCTCAGCCTCCCGAGTAGCTGGGACTACAGGCGCCCGCCACCACACCTGGCTAATTTTTTTGTATTTTTAGTAGAGAAGGGGTTTCAGCGTGTTAGCCAGGATGGTCTCGATCTCCTGACCTCTTGATCCGCCCGCCTCGGCCTCCCAAAGTGGTGGGATTACAGGCGTGAGCGACCACGCCCGGCCTTCCTGTGGAATCTTTTATGTAGGAATCATTCCCAGGAGCGCAGCTGCTGCCCCGTATAAGGGCCTCTGGCCTCACTAAAGCAGCAGCTTTTATATTTATGAATGAGCTACTATTCAATTTGCTAGTGCCTGAGACTGGTCCAGACTCCAGCCATTCATGGTCTTGAGGACCTTAGGAAGACCAAAGCAATTCCCGCAACACTTCTCTGGTAGTTAACGGGGACATGTTATCGAAATCAGTCCTTGTGCCAATTAAAAGTACCACAGGCTGCCAGAAATTTCCATCTAGTTTTCCACTATCACCCAACATTCTTCCTGTGACTATAACTCCTCTCCTACATTCCTTGTCACCAGGCTTGCCCAGGCTTTCCTGATCTCATCCCTAGATGAGTGTGTGTTTTCCAGTTGGCCTTTTGTGATTTGATTCCCCTCTCTTCCAATGAATGATCTGACACAAGGGCTGTCCAGCATGTTTGTTACTGTAGGGCAGTGCTTCCTGTTTTCACAGCATGGAACCCACAGAAAATGTTACAATTTGAGCAACTCATAGGGATAAAGGGTTGAGACTGCTCCCTACTGGGGGTGCCCGGCCCAGCACTTCGGGCCACCCTAGACCCTACCTATCTGCCTCAGGGGTTAAAGCAGTGGTTCTCAGCACTAGCTGCGCATTAGGATTACCTGGGAGCTTTCAAAATTATTTTGCCTGTGCTGTACCCAGGAATAACAACATACAGCAAAGGTTAAGAACCTTTTTAGCTAAATGGTTATCTGTTTATCCTCAGTTACCTCCACAGCTTATCCTTATACTACAGTGCCTCCTGAGGAATGGGCACACCGTACAGTATTATTATTATTATTATTATTAGAGACAGGCTTTCCCTCTGTTACCCAGGCTGGAGTGCAGTGGCACCATCATGGCTCACTGCGGCCTCGACCTCCTGGGCTCAAGCGATCCTCTCTCAATCTCCTGAGTAGCTGGGATCACAGGTGTGCACCACCACACCTGGCTTTTTTGTTTTTCTTTTTTTTTTAAATAATTAGTGGAGACAGGATCTCGTTATGTTGCCTACGCTACTCTCAAACTCTTGGGCTCAATCGATCCTCCGCCTTGGCTTCCCAAAGTGCTGGGATTACAGACGTGAGCCACAACGCCCAGCAGAATACAGAAGTAAAACACTAAGGTCAAGGCCATGTACTGAGGTGTTCAAGGCTCTGAACTGCTGGACTCAATGTCACAAGATAAATTTTAACCTCACCAAACCCTCTCAGCTTAAGAGTATCTGCTACGTTCCGAGAAAGAAAACGGGGCGTGTGAAAAGATGGGTGTTCATGCCTGTGTGTGGGGGGGCGGTGATGCGGTTAAGAGCAGAACTTGGGGAAGGAGGCTGGGATTTTAATTTAAGGCGGGCAGGTGTGCTACAGTCAGCACTGCCGGAGAATCTCTGGGAAACGGCTCCATCAGGAGAATGGAGGGTGCACGGCCGCAAAGGCGGCGGAGGTGCTGGCCGCCCCTTCCCTCCTGATAACCCCGACGTGCGTGTGGGGTCCACGGAACGCCCAACCAAGCCTCGCCTGGCGCGGGGTCGAGGGGCTTGGCGGTGGCGCGTGCGTGTTCAGAGGCGGAGGCAGTGGGCCCGGGCTGCGGCCCTTCGCTTTTTTTTTTTGTTTTTTGTTTTTTTTGAGACGGAGTCTCGCTCTGTTCCCCAGGCTGGGGTGCAGTGGTGAGATCTCGGCTCACTGCAACCCCTGCCTTCCGGGTTCAAGCGCTTCTCCTGCCTCAGCCTCCCGAGTAGCTTGGACCACAGGCGTACGCCACCGCGCCCAACTAATTTTTGTATTTTTAGTAGAGACGGGGTTTCATCATATTGGCCAGGCTGGTCTAGAACTCCTGACCTCGTGATCCGCCCGGGTCGACCTCCCAAAGTGTTGGGATTACGGGCGTAAGCCACCGCACCCGGTCCCTTAGCTCGCGCTTACCTGGTGAGGTCCCGTGCCCGCGTACCTCCCGCACGGCACTTGGGCGTGCGGCCGAGCCGGGAATGCCCCTGCCCCGCGAGCCGCCCCGAGGGACACGGCGGATCGGAACGCAGCCAGGCACGTAGCTCCGTAAAGGGGACGCGGCGAGGACCCGGCCGCCGCGGGGCGTGCGGGGAAACGTGGTCCCCGCAAGGGACTCTGGGAGCTGAAGGCTTCTAGGCCGGGCGCCGGGGCCCACGCCCCAGGACTAGGATGCCGGGGGTCTCGGGCGTCCTCCCTAGCTTCAAGCCATAGGGCGCTCCATATCCAGCCCGCCCTGCTTGCCTCTCGCTTCCCCCAAATACTACCCCGACCCGTCCCCCGGCCCCCACCAAGACAGGGAGAAACGACCCAGGCACTGAGGACGCCGCAAACAGCCGCCTGAGACCCAACCCCTCCACTCCCTGACCAGGCTAAGGAAGTCGGCGCCAAGCGCATGCGCACGCCCCGGCCTCGCCTCCTCCCACCTTCCGCGCCCCGACGCGCGTCTTGCCGGGGAACACAGGGAAGCGAATGACGGCGCGACGGCGACCCCTAGGGGCGGGAGGAGGCTCGAGGAGCCGGGCTGGGGAGCTCCATGGTGCAGGTTGAAGGGGGACATTGGGTCACTGGGCTGGGATTAGGGTAGGGCGAGTGAGGCACTGGCCTCTGGCACAGAATTTAAGGAGGCACCCCAAAATTTAGTAATCAAGATAAACAGACTGGGCGCGGTGGCTCACGCCTGTAATCTCAACAGTTTGGGAGGCCAAGGCAGGAGGATTGCTTGAGGCCAGGAGTTAGAGATCAGCCTGGAGAACAAAGCGAGACTCCCATCTCTACAAACAAATTTAAAATTTAGCCGGGCTTGGTGGTGGGCGCCTGTGGTCCCAGCTACTCAGGATGCTTAAGTTGGAGGATCACTTGAGGCCAGGTGGTTGAAGCTACAGTGAGCTATGATGGCACCTCTGCACTCCAGCCTGGGCAACAGAGCAAGACCATGTCTCTAAAAAAAAAAAAAAGCCAGACGTGGTGGCTCACGCCTGTAATCCCAGCATTTTGGGAGGGCAAGGGTAGTGGATCACTTGAGGTCAAGGGTTCGAGACCAGCCTGGCCAACATGGTGAAACTAAAAAAACAAAAATTACTCTACTAAAAATACAAAAGTTCGCCGGGTGTAGTGGCGCACACCTGTAATCCCAGTTACTTAGGAGACTGAGGCAGGAGAATCACTTGAACCCAGGAGGTGGAGGTTGCATTGAGCCAAGATCATGCCACTGCACTCCAGCCTGGGTGACAGAGTGAAACCCTGTCTCAAACAACAACAACAACAATAAAACAAAACAAAACAACCCCAAAGTATATTATACGCACACCCTACTGAGTTTGATTCCTGTTCCACCAGTTAATAGCTGTGGGAGTTTGGGCAGTTTGGTGAGTCTAATCTCTGTATCTCAATTTCTTCATCTGTAACATGGCAATAATAACAGCACCTACCTACCTCATAAGGTTGCTGGGAAGATTCAAGGAGATAAGCCACATGAAGAGCTTAGCACAATGTCTGGCTCATGGTAAGTGTTCAGTGAATGTTAGTCAGTTGGTAGCTATGGCAGCCATCTGCTAAAATAGTTCCCAGTGATCCTACTCCTGGTGTTCACACCCTTGTTAGTACCTTCCCACAGTGCACCAGGGTTGGTCTTTGTGACCTGTGGAATACTACAGAAGTTTCTTTCTTTCTTTCTCTTCTCTTTCTTTTCTCTCTCTCTCTCTTTTCTTTTCTTTTCTTTTTTTTTGACAGCGTTTTACTCTATCACACAGGCTCTAGTACAGTGGTGTGATCTCAGCTCACTGCAACCTCCATCTCCTGGGTTCAAGCGATTCTTGTGCCTCAGCCTCCCAAGTAACTGGGATTACACACACAGCCACCACACCTGGCTAATTTTTGTAATTTTAGTAGAGATGGGGTTTTGCTATGTTGGCCAGGCTGGTCTCGAACTCCTGACCTTAGGTGATCCACCCACCTCAGCCTCCCAAAGTGCTGGGATTGTGGGCATGAGCCACAGTACCTGACCAGAATTACTTATAATTAGGTTATAAAAGTCATGACAGTGAAAACCTCCCAACTTATTCTGAGGCCAGTATTACCCTACTGTCAAAATCAGACAAAGATATCACAAGAAAACTAGAGACTAATATCTCTTATGAATATAGACATAAAAATCTTCAATAAAATATCAGCAGATAAAATTCAGAAATATATAAAAAGGATAACCAGGTGGGATTTATCCCAGGAATGCACAATTAGCTTAACCTATGAAAATCAATTAATACACTACATCAATATAATAAAGGGAAAACATTAATTATTATTTCAATTGGTGTAAAAATCATTTGACAAAATTCAGCACACTTCATCATAAAAATAGCAAACTAGGAATAGAAGGAAACTCAATTAACGTGATAAAGGTCATGTATGAAAAATCCCACTGCCAACATCATACTAACAGTGAGAGAATAAAAGCTTTTCCTCTAAGATCAGGAACAAGAAAGGGATGCCTACTTTTGCCACATCTATTCAGCCTTGTACTAGAAGCTCTCACCAGTTCTTGCCTTGAAGCTCTTGCCATCAGGCAAGGAAAAATAAAAAGCAAGCAAATCAGAAAAGAAGAAGTAAAACTATCTCCATTTACAGATGAGGTAATTTTATAGAAAATCCTGAAGAATCCATGAAAAAAAATCTTGTTAGAGCTAATAAACAAATTATGCAAAGTTGTAGCAACAAAATCAATACACAGAAGTCAGTTGTGTTTCTATACTCTTGATATATTCTATATTCTGGTGTAGTCTATTTTATGCTGCTATAACCACGCCACAGATTTGGTAATTTATAAAGAAAGGAGATTTATTTGACTCACAGTTCTGCAGGCTTAGAGGTCCAACAGCATGGCACCAGCATCAAGGGTTATTCATGGCAGAAAGTGGAAGGGCATTGTGTTAGTCTGTTTTCACACTGCTGTAAGAAACTACCTGAAACTGGGTAATTTATTAAAAAAGAAGAAGAAGAAGAGGAAGAAGAGGAGGAGGAGGAGGAGGAGGAGGAAGAGGAAGAAAGAAGGAGAAGGAGAAGGAGAAGAAGAAGAAGTGGTCAGTTGCGGTGGCTCATGCCTGTAGTCCCAGCACTTTCGGAGCCAAGGTGGGCAGATCACTTGAGGTACAGAGTTCGAGACCAGCCTCGCCAACATGGTAAAACCCTGTCTCTACTAGAAATACAAAAAATTTAGCTGACTGTGGTGGCAGGCACCTGTAATCCCAGCTACTCAGGAGGCTGAGGCAGGATGATAGTTTGAACCTGGGAGGCAGAGGTTGCAGTGAGCTGAGACAGTGCCACTGCACTCCAACCTGGGTGACAGATTGAAACTCGGCTTCAAAAAAAAGAAAAAAAAAGAGGTTTAAGAAACTTACAATCATGGCAGAAGGCAAAGGGGAAGCAAGGCACATCTTCCATGGCAGCAGAAGAGAAAGAGGGAGCAAAGAGGAAGAGCCACACCAGATCTCCTGAGAATTCGATCACGAGAATAGCAAGGGGGAAGTCCACTCCCATGATTCGGTCACCTCCCACCAGGCCATTCCCCCAACATGTGGGGATTACAATTAGAGGCAAGATTTGGGTGGGGACACACAGTCAAACCACATCAGCCATGCAATCATGTGAGACGTGAGACAGAGAGAGAAATGGCGCTGAATTTATCCTTGTATCAGGAGCCCACCCCTGTGATAACTAACTCATTCCCATGATAATGGCATTAATCCACTCATGAGGACAGAACTTTCATGACCTAATCACCTCATAAAGTCCCCATCTCTTAATATTGTTACAATGGCAATTAAATTTCAACATGAGTTGGAGGTGATGTTCAAACCATAACACTCTCAATAAAAATTATACAATAGGCAGGGCGAGGTAGGTCACTCCTATAATCCCAGCACTTTGGGAAGCCCAGGTAGGCAGATCACCTGAGGCAAGGAGTTCGAGACCAGCCTGGCCAACGTGGCAGAACAGTGTCTCTACTAAAAATACAAAAATTAGCCGGGCATGGTGGCACACACCTCTAATCCCAGCTACTCGAGAGGCTGAGGCATGAGAATCCCTTGAACGCAGGAGGCAGAGGTTGCAGTGAGCTGCAATTGTGCCTCTGCACTCCAGCCTCAGCAACAGAGGATCCCTATATCACAACATATATAAAAGTTAACACAAATTGGATCATAGACCTAAATGTTAGAACTCTTAGAATCTTTATAACTTTGAATTAAGCAATGTTTTCTTAGACATGACACCAAAAGCACAAGCAACAAAAGAAAAAAATACAGAAACTGAACACCATCAAAATTAAAACCTCTTGTGCTTCATATGACATTATTCTTTAATTTTTTTCTTTTTCTTTCCAAATACCCAGACTTCAAGGAGATTCACAGGACATTATTAAGAAAAGGAGAAGATTAAACAAACAGAAAAGAAAAGGAGAAGATAACCCACGGAGCAGCTGAAAATCTTTGCTAATCATATATCTGGTAAGGGATTTGTACCTAGACTATATAAAGAGCTATTGCAACTCAATGACAAAAAAGACAAATAATCCAATTTAAAAATGGAATTAGGCTGGGCGTGGTGGCTCAACCCTGTAATCCCAACACTTTGGGAGGCTGAGGTGGGAGGATCACCTGAGGTCAGGAGTTTGAGACCAGCCTGGACAACATGGTGAAACCCCGTCTCTACTAAAAATACAAAAATTGGCTGGGCATGGTGGCATGTGCCTGTAATCCCAGCTACTCAGGAGGCTGAGACAGAAGAATCACTTGAACCCGGGAGGCGGAGGTTGCAGCGAGCCAAGATCTCGCAACTGCACTCCAGCCTAGGCGAGAGAGCAAGACTCAGTCTCAGGAAAAAAAAAGAAAGAGAGAAAGAAATTAATTAGTCAGGTGTGGTGACCTGGCCTCTAGTCCCAGCTACTCAGAAGGCTGAGAATCACTTGAACCATGGAGGTGGAGGATGCAGTGAGCCGAAATTGTGCCACTGCACTCCTGGGCAACAGAGTCCCTGTCTCAAGAAAAAGAAAGAAAAAGAAAAAAAATTAAATGGGCAAACGACTTGAATAGACAGTTCAAAGAAGTCATATAAATGGCCAATAATTACATGAAAAGGTATTAGTCCCCAGATAAATGCAACTCAAAACTACCAGGTGCCACATCATACACATTAGGGTGGTGATAATAAAAAAGACAGGTAATCAGGCCAGTAGCGGTGGCTCACGCCTGTAATCCCATCACTTTGAGAGACCGAGGTGGGCAAATCACCTGAGCTCAGGAGTTCGAGACCAGCCTGGCCAACATGGTGAAACCTAGTCTCTACTAAAAACACAAAAAATTAGCCAGGCATGGTGGCGGGTGCCTGTAGTCCCAGCTACTCGGGAGGCTGAGGCAGGAGAATCGCTTGGACCTGGAAGGTGAAGGCTGAAGTGAGCTGAGATCGCACCACTGCACTCCAGCCTGAGCAACAGAGGGAGACTCCATCTCAAACAATAATAATAATAATAATAATATTTAAAAATAATATATTTAAAATAATATTTTTAAAATGATAATATTTACAGGTGGTGGTTCATGCCTGTAATCCCAGCACTTTGGGAGGCCGAGGCGGATCACCTGAGGTCAGGAGTTTGAGACCAGCCTGGTCAACTTGGTGAAACTCCATCTCTACTAAAAATACAAACATTTGCTGGGTGTGGTGACAGGCACCTACAATCCCAGTTACTTGGGAGGCTGAGGCAGGAGAATCACTTGAACCTGGGAGGCATAGGTTGCAGTGAGCTGAGATCACGCTACTGCACTCCAGCCTGGGTGACAGAGTGAGACTCCGACTGAAAAAAAAAAAGACAGGTAATTAACAAGTTTTTATGAGAATGTGGAGAGATGGAACCCTCACACATGGCTGGTTGGAATGTAAAATCGTACACTAACTTTGGAAAATAGCCTGGCAGTTCCTCAGATGTTTAAACATAGAGTTCTATGATCCAGCAATTTCCCTTCTAGATATGTAACCATGAGAAATAAAAGCGTATTCCACAAAATACTTGTACATGAATATTCATAGCAGCATTATTCATAGTAGCCCCAGAGTGGAAACAACCCAAATGTCCGTCAACTGATGACTGAAGAAATAAAAGTGGCATATCCATGTCTTAGTCTGTTTTGTGTTTCATCATAGAATACCTAAGGCTGGATAATTTATAAAGAATAGAAATATCTTTCTTTCAGTTCTAGAGGTTGGGAAGTCCAAGGTCAAGGGCCCTGCATCTGGTGAGGGCCTTCTTTCTGCCTCATCCCACAGCAGAAAGCAGAAGGGCAAGACAGTGCAAGAGAGGGGGTGGGGTGGGGGCAGAACCCATCCTTGATAACTAACCTACTCATGCAATAATGCCATTAATCCATTCATGAGAGAAGAGCCCACATAACCTAATCACTTCTTAAAGTTCCCACGTCTCAACAGTTGCATTGGAGGTTAAGTTTCCAACACATGAACTCTGGGGGGACATGTTCAAACCACAGTAATCCATAAAGTGAAACCGTATTATTCCTAATAAAAAGAAATGAGATGCTACGGTGTGGATGAACCTTGATAACATTACACTATGTGAAAGAAGCCAGACACAAAAGATCATGCACTGTATGATTCCATTTATATGACTTGTCCAGAATAGGTCATCTGTAGAGATAAGATGTAGAGTAGTGGTTGCCTAGGGTTGGGGGATAGGGGGTGTTATGGACTGAATGTTTGTATCGCTCCCAAATTTATACATTGAAGTTTAACCCCCAGTGTGACTGTATTTGATGACAGGGCCTGGCTGGGCATGGCACCTCACGCCTGTAATCCCAGCACTTTGGGAGGCTGAGGCAAGCAGATCACCTGAGGTCAGGAGTTCGAGACCAACCTGGCCAACATGGTGAAATACCGTCTCTACTAAAAATTCCAAAAAATTAGCCGGGTGTGGTGGCAGACGTCTGTAATCCCAGCTACTTGGGAGGCTGAGGCAAGAGAATGGCTTGAACCCAGGAGACGGAGGTTGCAGTGAGCCGAGACTGTGCCATTGCACTGCAGCCTGGGCAAAAGGAATGAAACTCCCTCTCAAAAAAAAAAAAAAAAAAAAAAGGGCCTGTGAGAAGGTGACCTTAAATAAGGTCATCAAGATGAGGGACTTCCAAGAGGAGTGCTGGCGATTAAGAGAGCTGGGGCCAGGTGCGGTGGCTTACACCTGTAATCCAGCACTTTGAGAGGCCAAATTGGGAGGATCCCTTGAGCCTAGGAGTTCGAGACCAGCCTGGGCAACATAACAAGACCTTGCCTCTGTTTGTAAATTCAATTAAAAAAAAAAAAGGGAGAAAACTGCGAGGAGATAAAAAAAAAAAAAAGAAAAAAAAAAAGAAAGGGCCAAGGCCAGGTGTGGTGGCTCACACCTGTAATCCCAGCACTTTGGGAGGCCAAGAGGGGCGGATCACAAGGTCAGGAGATCGAGACCATCCTGGCTAACACGGTGAAACTCTGTCTCTACTAAAAATACAAACAAACAAACAAAAAACTAGCTGAGTGGTGTGGTGGCATGTGCCTGTGGTCCCAGCTACTCAGGAGACTGAAGCAGGAGAATCACTTGAACCTGGGAGGTGGAAGTTGCAGTGAGCCGAGATCGTGACACTGCTCTCCAGCCTAGGTGACAGAGTGAGAGTCCATCTCAAAAAAAAAAAGAGAGAGAGAGAAAAAAGGGCCAAATAATTCAGTTCTAAGCTTTGGAATTTCTTTTTTGTTGTTCTTTTTTATTTTGAGGGGAAAATGTTGAAGCAATTTAAAAGTGTACCGTAGAGAATAAATACAGTGATATTGTTACTAAAAAAAAAATCTAAAAACCAAAAACCCGAAACCCAAGAACAAAACTTTCCCAGGGTGCTGACAAAGCCCTGAATCTCCAGGCTGCAAACATTCTCCCAGCTGCTCATTTGTGAGGATCCAGTGACGTGTGTCCACCGCTAGGAAGCGAGGGCACCTGCTGGTGTGGAGCAGCCATGCCGAGGGTGCGGCGAAGCCTGTAATGGATGCAGTTCTCTGCGCTCTGCCCTGTGCTCTCTCTGATGTCTTCCACACCCCCACCTCTTCACCCTCCCCGGGGCTTTCTTCTCTACCCATCTAGGGACTACAGCCCAGAAAAATGCTACCACACCACACATTGCATTTAGTTGTCACAACTCTCTAGTCTCCATTATTCCAGAGCATCACTTCAACCATTTCTTGATTCTGATTACCTTAAAACTGTTTGTTACACACCTGTAGTACCAGCACTTTGGGAAACTGAGGTGGGAGGACTGCTTGAGCCCAGGAGTTCGGGGCCATCCTGGGCAACATAGCAAAACCCCTGTCTCAACAAAAAAATTTCAAAATTAGCTGGGTGTGGTGGCATGTGCCTGTAGTCCCAGCTACTTGGGAGGCTGACACAGGAGTATCACCTGA
Organism: Rhinopithecus bieti; assembly: GCF_001698545.2. Taxonomy (NCBI): domain Eukaryota; kingdom Metazoa; phylum Chordata; class Mammalia; order Primates; family Cercopithecidae; genus Rhinopithecus; species Rhinopithecus bieti. Next base: position 114,148 of record NW_016802972.1, on the reverse strand, counting down.
GCCCAGGAGGTCGAGGCTGCAGTGGGCTGTGGTCGTGTGGTTGCACCACTGCACCCTAGTCTGGGTGAGAGAGTGAGACCCTATCTCAAAAAACCATAAAAACCTTTTTGTTATTGGGATGGCACTGCTCCAAGGCCTTCCAGAGCTAGGGACTATATAGACATTTACACACATCTGCGTGCACATACACATATACACACCCATACTAATTTCTATGTCTATCTAAACACTTTCTGAAAATCCTGAGTCTACTCCTATACCTCCAGTTCCAATTCGACACACAAGTGCCACCCACATTCTCTCCCTTTCCTGATCTGTGTCTCGGTTTTCTCTGACACTGAGAAACCTGACTGTCATTATCTTTCATATGCGTACATATTTGACCAATAGCTGGTGGAAGCAGTTTCTTATCTCTCTTGCCATCTCCTTCCCGTGGCTGATGCCCTCCTAATCCTATCAGGTTCTGCCACGGGGAGCCAGGCCACCCTCTCGTGTGGACACCCTCCCCCCGCCTGCTGGAGCTCTGATGCGCGCTCTGGCCTCCTGCGTCTCACTCCCCACACCCAGCAGATGCCTCTTTGGCTCTGCCTGCCCTTAGAGGCTGTAAGACAGCATTGTTCAGGAAAAGGAGGAAAGGGAATGGGTGTAGGAAAGGAAGAGCAGATCTCCTTTGAAGAATTCTCTTTAAAAAAAATATATATAGAGAGAGGCAGGGTCTCACTCTGTTGCCCAGGCTGGGGTGCAGTGGCACAATCCTAGCTCACTGCAGTCTCAAACTCCTGGGCTCAAGCTGTCCTCCTGCCTCAGCCTCCTGAATAGCTGAACTACAGTGAATCACCACCCCTAGCTAGTTTTTAAATTTTTTCTAGAGATGGGATTTGCTATGTTGCTCAGGCTAGTCTCGAACTCCTGGACTCAAACTGTCCTCCCACCTCAGCATCTCAAAGTGCTGGGATTATAGGTGTGAGCCACCACCTTTTTGTTTTCTAATTTACTATAATATTTCTAGTAAGCCATTGACTTAGAAACCAGATTCACTAATTCAGTCATTTACCCTTTCATGATACAAAATTTTTTAACTGAGTGAGGTCTTTCCTGAGAATTGAGGGCATGAGCTTTGGTGCATGGACTTGGAAATCTCTGCTTCCTGAACTCCTAGGGGCTCCCTTTACTTCATTCACTCCTGGAGCTCAGCAAGGTTCTGAATCAGGGAGGTTGGCCAGCCTGGGAGAGGTCACCCACGCCAGGAGGTCTCAGTACCTCTCTTTTTATCCTATCACTTGGGAATCCTCTAGGATCTGTCTCAGGGAGTCTCTGGTTAACCCTGAGACATGAGTGGTGCGGTTGAGACTCCTGGGGTCCAGGAGAGGAGGAGTCTGGCATTCTCTGCTGACAGGATTCCTGGAATCCCAATCCTGGCTCCTTCCAGCCGATCCTAGCAGGAAACACTGGGAGCCTGGGAGCCTCTGGGTCCAAATTTTTGCCCAGATGATGACTAGAGTGGGGTTGGGGTTGCTTCTCCTTCACAATGAATGAAAATTCTCCATTCTCAAGTTATTCATGAGGGCATGGCCTCAGATGGAGCTGCTGTCTCCCCTCCACCCCCTTCCAACTCTGAGTGGCTATAGCACAAGAGCCCAAGCACGCCTGGGGTGGAGGGAGGTGACAGGCAGCATGTCCATGATCTGGAATAGCATGTGTGGGGAAGCAGTGGAAGGAGAGAGGGAGATCCCATGGGCACTTCCCATGCACCAGAGACTGATTCGCAGGCACCAGAGACCCATTCCTAGGCATCAGAGACCCATTCCCAGGAATCAGAGAGACCCATTCCCAGGCACCAGAGACCCATTCCCAGGAATGAGAGAGAGCCATTCCCAGGCAGCAGAGACCTATCTCAGAGGTCCTCACACCCCTGAGATTAAATGAGCCAGGAGGTAGGGTGGAGAGGGGAGTGTCCTATCAGGTCTGAGGAGGTTGTCAACTTCCTGGACTTCTTGCTAAGGACTCCTCTTCCCACCCTTCACGGTAGCTGAGGTCAGGGAATCTGTGGGGACAAGACTTTCTTCTAAATGCTAATCTGCTAACCCTGAGTCTGGGAATGCCTCCAAAATGTCAAGCTGATGTTTTTTGTTGTTGTTGTTGTTTGTTTGTTTTTTGAAACAGAGTTTCACTCTTTCTTCCAGACTGGGGTGCAGTGGCACGATCTTGGCTCACTGAAATCTCTGCCTCCTGGGTTCAAGCAATTCTCCTGCCTCAACCTCCCAAGTAGCTGGGATTACAGGCATGTGCCACCATGCCTGGCTAATTTTTGTATTTTTGGTAGAGACAGGGTTTCACCACCGTCTCGAACTCTTGACGTCAGGTGATTTGCCCACCTCGGCCTCCCAAAGTGCTGAGATTCCAGGCGTGAGCCACTGCGCCCGGCCCTCGGGGGTTACTCTTTATGTAGAAAGACCTCTTCACTGTAATTTCCTCCAAAACAACCCTTGTGCTAGTCCAGAAATCAGACGCTGTGACACTCACAACCACCTAGACATTCCTTCCAGAGCATGCATATTTTTTCCCCACGATATAAGTCCTGGGCCTGGGGCCTTGCAGTGCAGAGACCTCCATTTCACAGGTAGACCATGCTTTGCCTGTAGGTTTCCCTAATAAATCACCCAATACCGGCAAACTGGATTGTCTGCCTCCTTCTTTGGTTTCTTGACTCCATCAGCATTTGGAGTCACTTTACATGACTCTTTCTCAGAACTGAATCCTTGACCTCCTTTTTGCAGGTCTTGGATCTGCCAGCCATCCCCTTCCGAAATGGACCCTGGTCTCTGTCCCTGGCTAGGGATTCACCTGCACCCATGGCTGAATAGCCCTGGGGCCTTCAGCCCTGCAGCTGCACTGGGGTAGAAGGTAGGCAGGGCTGCCTTGAGCCAGCCTCCCCTCCTCAGCCCTTCCTGGGACAGCTTCCCCCTCTTCCTCCACTCCTTTGGGAAAGGGACCCAGATCCCAGGAAAGAGAAGCTGCCAATCACCTCGGCAGTGCGGGGCCCTTTCTCGTGGCTCTCTATGCTTGTCCCTTGTGGGATGTGGGGGACTTAGCAGGGACAGTGCAGACAACAGTCTCTGTCCTCCTGGAGCATGCCTATGTGGATGTCCAGGAAAGGGAGGGAGGGAGGGAATCTGGCCTAGGATGGGGGACACTCCTCCAGCATCCCAAGTACCCCTCCAAAACTGCCTGCCTCACCACAGCTGAGCTTCCAGGTGGGTGGGCTCCAGTGGCCACATCCACCCCACAGCACCAGCCTGTGTGTGTCTCACCAGGCTTAGAGCCAGGAACCTGGGACCCGGGACTGGGTGAGCTCAGAGACATAACTGTGACTGTAGTGGAGACAGTCTTATGCCCAGAGCTAAGCAGGAGCAGGGCCAGCCCAGATGAGACGACGCTACCCCCTCCTGTCTAGCATTTAGAGTACCCCTATACTGGCTTGCTTCCTATAGTCGCTCTGGGAGGAATGTCTGCCAGGGACCCTGACCTCTGACCCATGTATGCAAGGGTCTGCCTTGCCTAGCTGAGCCTGTGCACTCTGTTTCTGCCTCCCTTCAGATAGGGAAAGGAGCTTCAAATTAGGGGGTGATGTCATAGCAGGGAGTGGAGGTGGGGTGGCAGGGGCTCAGGGAAGGTCAGGTATTTCATAGAGGAATTCTGGGGGAGAAGAAGGAAAATGGCAGAGTAGGGAACAGGGAGAGGGGAAGGAAAGGGGAAAAGTGGCTTCACTGCATGGAAAAGTCCTTCTCACTCACAGTGGGGTGGGATGGAGACTGTAACCTCAAGTGCTTTTCTGCAGGGGACAGGCAAGTAACACACATGAAATGTACTGAGTCAGGGATGCAAGAGGGAGTGTCCCTGTCCCCATGTCCAGGACAGCCACTACTCAACAAATTGCTTCTATAACGATCCAATGTTGCAGCATCTTTTGATATAAATAATAAAGCAGGCCGGGCGTGGTGATTGACGCTTGTAATCCTACCACTTTGGGAAGCTGAGGCGGGTCGGGGAGGGAAGGGCCAGGGCAGGGGATCTTTTTTTTTTTGAGCTGAAGTCCTGCTCTGTCACCCAGGCTGGAGTGCAGTGGCAGGATCTCCACTCACTGCAAGCTCTGCCTCCTGGGTTCACGCCATTCTCCTGCCTCAGCCTCCTGAGTAGCTGGGACTACAGGGGCCCGCCACCACACCCAGCTAATTTTTTCTATTTTTAGTAGAGACAGGATTTCACCGTGTTAACCAGGATGCTCTTGATCTCCTGACCTCGTGATCTGCCCACCTCGGCCTCCCAAAGTGCTGGGATTACAGGCGCAAGCCACCGCGCCCGGCCAGCAGGGGATCATTTGAGCCCAGGAGTTCAAGACCAGCCTGCAACCTGGCGAGATCCTATCTCAAATAAAAAAAAAAAAACAAGAAAAACAACAAACCAAACCCCAGAAATCGACTGTGATATGAAATCTCCTTATTTAAACGTTGGCTCTTTAAAAAAATAAAAAGACCAGGTTAGGTGACTCACACCTGTAATCCCAGCATTTTGGGAGGCCAAGACTAGAGGAACACTTGAACTCAGGAGTTCAAGATCAGCCTGGGCAATCTTGTGAGACCCCGTCTCTACAAAACATTTTTTAAGAATCAAAAAAATTAGCCAAGTGTGCTGGTGTATGCCTGTAGCCCCAGCTCCTCGGGAGGTTAAGGTGGGAGGATCACTTGAGCCCAGGAGATTGAGGCTACAGTGAGCCACGATTGCACCACTGCACTCCAGCCTGGATGACAGAGTGCGATTCTCTCAAAAATAAAAAATAAATAAATAAACGGGCGTGGTAGCTCATACCTGTAATTCCAGCACTTTGGGAGGCTGAGGCAGGGGGATCACTTGAGCCTAGAAGTTTCAGACCAGCTTGGGCAACACAATGGAACCTCAAAAAGTAAAAATCTTGGCTTGTTTGAAAACACACACACACACACACACACACACACACACACAGCCAGAACAAATGTGTTTCCCATCTCCGGTTTGGGCACTGGGTCACAAGATTGGACAGTGAAGCTGCTTCGAAACTCAGCACAGGGTACAGTGCATGCAGGACATGGGACAAACTCCTGTTAGATTAAGCCCGTCCCTCTGCTTCTGAGGTCTGGCCTGCCTCCCTGTTCTGGTCAGAACCTGTTGTATGCAATTGGAGAGGAGAGGGGTCCCAGGAATACCTGCCGTAATGTGAGAAATTAGCTTACAAGTCTCTGAATCCTCCTTCCATCGTTACTCTACCCATACCTAAGCAGTTACGAATTTTGCAGAGGTCTACAACACTTGACACTTACTCAAGGCGACTCTGAGGAAACTGAGGCTTAAAGGCCACTAGTAAGCAGTGTAAAAAGGACCTGATCATGACAATTATTCATTGAGTGCCTACTATGCATGTGCTGGGCTCAGGCCCTTCACTTAAACCCTGGCTTGTACTCCCTGAAGGGTCCTGGGTGAGGAAGATGTCAAGAACCCTGTACCTCATCACTGACCCTCTGCCAGGGGCATGTGCTGCTCCCAGCCTGAGATGAGTGCTGTTCATTACATGTCATCTCCACGAAGCCTCCTGCATTTGCTCCAGGAAAGGCCCCTTCGCCACCCCGTCGTCATTCACTCTGTGTTGCTGCTGATCCTGAGTGTGTTTCCTTCAAGGGGCAACAGGCTACCCAAGGACTGAGGCTGCTACCTTCATTTCCGTAACCTCAGTGGGGAGCTCTCATGTGAGCTGCATGATGCTTGCTAACAGAGCTCTAGGCAGGAGGGAGAGGGAAACTGAGGTCTGCCGAGTCATCCCTGGCCCAGCTGCTTCATGCATGTTCAGTGTTCCCATGGCATCTTTACCACAACCTCCATCCCTGTTTTACAGATGAAGAAACAGGCTCAGAAGAGGAAGACGTGTCTAAGGTCACACAAGCCTTGACACCATGAGCTAGAAGCTGAGGGCGAGGTCACTTCACATCCCTTCCCTTTAGCTTCTACTCTATGTGGGTAGCGTCCTGGACACAGAAGGCCTGATAAAAGATGGCAAAATTGCCAGGCGTGGTGGCTCATGCCTGTAATCCTAGCACTTTTGGGGGCTGAGGCGGGTGGATCACTTGAGGTCAGGAGTTTGAGACCAGCCTGGCCAACATGGTGAAACCCTCTACTAAAAATACAAACACTGGCTGGCGTTGTGGCGCATGCCTGTAGTCCCAGCTACTCGAGAGGCTGAGGCAGGAGAAATGCTTTAACCCAGGAGGCGGAGGTTGCAGTGAGCTGAGATCGTGCCATTCCAGTCTGGGCAACAGAGTGAGACTCTGTCTCAAAAGGAAAAAAAAAAAAAAAAAAGGATAGTAAAATTTGGGGACAGCAGACCAGATGCCTGGATTGATGGTAGGACTGTCCCACAGGGGTGGGCATTAGGTCCTTGAAACAGACAACTCCCTCCCCTAGCAGGGAAGGAAAGGGCCTTACAGCTTGGTCTCTGCTCTGAGCACAGGTAGGTGCTTGGGAAGCCTCCCCCTGGCTCCCACATACCGTAAGGACCAGCCCCACAGGGTTGGTGGGTTTTTCTCCCCGTATGCGAACAAGAGATCATAGAAATAAAGACACAAGACAAAGAGATAAAAGACAAGACAGCTGGGCCCAGGGGACCACTACCACCAAGACGCGGAGACCAGTAGTGGTCCCGAATGCCACGGTGCACTGTTACTTACTGGATACAAGACAAGGCGGCAGGGTAAGGAGTGTGAGCCATCTCCGATGATAGGTAAGGTCACGTGGGTCACATGCCCACTGGACAGGGGGCCTTTCCCTGTTCAGCAGCCAAGGCGGGGAGACAGGGTGGGGGAGAGAGAGAGACAGAGAGAGAAAGACAGCTTACGCCATTATTTCTGCGTATCAGAGAATTTTAGTACTTTCACTAATTTTGCTGCTGCTATCTAGAGGGCAGAGCCAGTTGTACAGGATGGAACATGAAAGCAGACCAGGAGCATGACCACTGAAACACAGCATCACAGGGAGATGGTTAGGCCTCCAGGTAACTGCAGGTGGGCCTAATGTCAGGCCCTCCACAAGAGGTGGTGGAGTCGAGTCCTTTCTAAACTCCCCGGGGAAAGGGAGACTCCCTTTCCCGGTCTGCTAGGTAGCGGGTGCTTTTCCTTGACACTGATGCTACTGCTAGACCACGGTCTGCTTGGCAATGGGCATCCTCCCAGACGCTGGCGTTACCGCTAGACCAAGGAGCCCTCTGGTGGCCCTGTCCGGGCCTGACAGAGGGCTCGCACTCCTGTCTTCTGGTCACTTCTCATCATGTCCCTTCAGCTCCTAGCTCTGTATGCCTGACTTTCCCTAGGTTATGATTGTAGAGCAAGGATTATTATAATATTGGAATAAAGAGTAATTGCTACAACTAATGATTGATATTCACATATAATCACATCTATGATTTATATCTAATATAACTATTTTTATTTTATATATTTTCTTTATTATACTGAACAGCTTGTGCCCTCGGTCTCTTGCCTTGGCACCTGGGTGGCTTGCCGCCCACACATAAAGTTTTACCAGTAGAAATGTATGTTTGGGCAATGCCCAGGCAAAAGGGCCACATTCAGTCCCGTGTCCAGGCACAAGTGACTCTTCACCACTTTTCCCTCTCTGGACAGAGTGGCAGGAAAGGAGCCTGGGGAACTTGGAAGGGAAGGGGATAAGGAAGGGGAAAGCGCCTCTTGCCCCTGCCCAGAAATGCAACAAAGCATCCCCTGAACTCAACATACAGGTCTGTTCTGGCGGTCCCACCACCACAGTATCACCCATAAGGATAGTTGTCACGTGCTGAGAGGACGTTTGAAGGGCTCACACACCCAGAGCTCACACAATGGTCCCAAGTTCAAATTCTCTGGCCCATCTGCCGGGACACAAACTCCCTCATGGTTCCCTCTGGAGGTTAGGAATGCCCTGCCACGGCACTCCTCACAGGGGCTTGCCCGATTTCTGGTCCCACTCCTCTGGGAAGAGATACCTGTTGTTCTAGGTGTGATTAACCCCATCACTCCCTAGGCCTGTGAAGCGATTGCATCAGCTACTGCCAGATCTGCAGGCAGCTGGGTCCAAAACTCTCTCCTGCCATCCCAAAAGTCTCCCTTCAGCTGGTCGACGTTCTGCCTTTGTAACTTCAAAGAACAAACCTAAGCCCTCTTAGCTGGGTGGGCTCTTTGAAGGCAGTGATCACAGACAGCTCTAGGGTTCAGATTCTTCCAGACTGGGACTCTTTAAAAATTTTTTTTATTTTTTTTTTGAGACAGTCTCTGTTGCCCAGGCTGGAGTGCAGGGGTACGATATTCGCTCACTGCAGCCTCCACCTCCAGGGGTTCAAGTGAGTCTCCTGCCTCACCCTCCCGAGTAGCTGGGATTACAGGCGAGAGCCAACACGCCTGGCTTGTTTTTTTTATTTAGTAGAGATAGGGTTTCAATATGTTGGCCAGGCTAGTCTCGAACTCCTGGCCTCCAGTGATCCGCCAGCCTTGGCCTCCCAAAGTGCTGGGATTACAGGTATGAGCCACCATGCCCAGCCCAGACTGGGGTTCCCTGACTCGGCAAAAGGTTGGGCAAAAATACGTGGAGAACCCCCCTCCGCCCCAACCAAATCCCATCATTAGCTCTAAAACCAACAGCCCTAGGGGAGCAGAAGGGGATCTGATTAGAGACCTGGTTCCTTCCATTTCCTTGAGGTCCGAACCAGAGTCAGAGCTGAAGTTTCAGCTAAAACTGAAGCCAGGGCTATTGGCACAGGCTGCCGCCCTGGTGCGTCTGCTGGTGCTGGCCCAGGTTGGAGCTTCTGGCTAAGGCCTTGCCACACTGCAGGCAGATGCAGGGCTTCTCGCCGCTGTGGGCTGCCTAGTGGACTAGCCAGGTGGGAGCTCTGGCGGAAGCTCTAGCCACACTCACCACCAAGCATCAGGTTTCCGGACTTCGTGACTGTGCTGGTGCCGCAGCAGATTCCAACTGTGCACAGAACCCTTACTACAAACAAGGCATTTAGAGGCCTTCTCACCCATGCAGACCGCAGGTGCTGCAACAGGTTGGAGCTAAGCCTGAGGCTCTTTCCGCAGTCCCCTCAGCGGTAAGGCTTTTAGCGGTGTGTAAACGCTGGTGCTGGATCAGGTTTGAGGTGACGCTGAAAGTCTTACCACACAAGGCACAGGTGTAGGGCTGAAGCGATGGTCACACTCGGGGCAGGAGTATGGCTTTTCACCTGTGTGTACCCAGTGGTGCTTAACCAGATCAGAGCCACATCGGAAGCTTCTGCCATACCCCGGACAACGGTAAGGCTTGTCACCAGCGTGGCTGCCTTGGTGGTGAATGAAGCCGGGGAGGTAGGCTGTGGTCAGCCCACACTTCCGGCACTCGCAGGTTTTGGGGCTTGTAGACGGTTGCTCTTGGCAAAGGCTTCTTCCTCCCCAGGGCCAGAGCCTGACCATTTTCCAGACGGGCAGCTGCTCCTGCCACACCAGGAAGGGCTGCTCAGGCGGAGCCACCTGCAATCCAGGGTGACCTGGGGGCTCTCCGGGATGCTAACGTTCCGCTCCCCCGCCGCCCCGCCCCGTCTGGATTCTCCCTTGTCTGTTCTGGCACAGCCGACTGCACTGCGGGTGAAGAACTCCCTGTTTCCTAGACGCCAGCTCCTGAGCTCACGGCCACGTCCAGAGCGCAGGATACTCGGGACACCGGGGTCCAGCTCCGGAAACGGAAAATTCCACAAGCCCGTCACCCTAGGAAGAGGCAGCGAACGTTCTCGGTAGGTTTAACCCTCTTCTTCCTCTGACCGAGCGACGCGTCTGCGGCGCGGTCAGGACCTCGCACTTTCGGCCCGGCTCGGGGTTCTCGGAGTCGGTACCGGGGCCGGGCCGCACCACCGCTGGGGGGCAGCGAAGCGAGCCTAGAGGAGGAAAGGCGGTCCCCGCCGAGTGCACGCCGGGGGCGGAGCACGGCACGAAGGCTCCGTGGTCGGACGTCTGGGCTGTCCGGAGGTCCCGGCCCACCTGGAGGGCCTTGGAAGAGTTTCCCGCGCGTCCCGAGGTAGGCGTGCGAAGCTCGGCGCGGACCACACCTCCCGCATGCACCACCCGCGCGTCCTAGGATGCGCAGCAATAAGGGTACCGCCGCGCCTTCTTTGCAAGGACAGACTTCCGGGGTCGAGAACTACAACTTCCGACTTGCATCGCTGCGAGGGCGCTATTTAAACAGCGTCAGTGAGGCGGTGCCCGGCGACTCCCCTGTCTTCCAGTTCCGCTCCCTGGGATCAGCGGCGAGAAGCGGGGCGGAGTCTGAGGCCCGAGCCAAGATGGCGGCTGCGAAGCCAACCCTCACGGACTCGCTCTCGTTTTGCCTCGCGCAGCTCGCGGCGGCGGCCGGGGAGGGTCTGGGTGGGGAAAAGGACCCAGCTACCAACGAGACACCCCTGGGCCGCGCGCTCCTAGCCCTCCGCACGCGCCACATCAAGGCAGCGGGGGGAATCGAGCGCTTCCGGGCACGCGGCGGGCTCCGCCCCCTACTCGCGCTGCTACGGCGAGCGGCTGCAGCGGGTTCCGCCCCGTCCCAGGCAAGCCCCGGCTCCGCCCCTTCGGCCGCGTCAGCAGCTTCTAGCCCCGCCCCCGTATCGGGCCCCGCCCCCTCCACTGTGTCGTCGTCTACGCCTTCACCACCAGTGCGCCTGCGCAAGACGCTGGACTTGGCGCTTAGCATCCTAGCCGATTGCTGTACGGAAGGGGCGTGCCGGGCCGAAGTGCGCAGACTCGGAGGCATACTCCCTTTGGGTAAGTGCTCCGCCTCCGTTTCCTAGAAAGATTGGATTTGCAATTCCCTTGCTGTCTGGGCCGGGAGTTTGGAGTTCTTTGTGTCATATCCCGGAATAACGTGCTTTGTGATGGCGCACCGCTCCTGTTTCTCAAGCTGTTGTGCCCCGTGACGTCACTGCTTTCTCTTTAGATGAGAGAGAGCCCTCCCAGACCAGATCATTATAGCCATTATCTAGGAATTGGTTGTTGAGGACTTCTTTCGAGGCTAGACCAGCGGAGGCCAAAGGGTTATTTGGTGACTTTTCCAGATGATTCTTATTTTCCAGTTATGATGTTCATAGCAGATATTCAGTGCCCACTATGTGTCCGGCCCTGTGCAAGGTTCTGAAGTCCCACTGATGAGCTGGAAGGTGTAGTGGTTCAGAAAGGGAGTTCTGCAAAAGTCACCTAACCCCTCTGAGGCTAGGATTCCTTGTAAAATGGGACAGTGATAGCTACCTCAGAAAATCAGAGTGGGGAGAAAACGAAGTACAAATATAGCACGAATATACAAATATTCTAAGCATGGGGACTTCAAGTTACTAACAACTAGCATAAGCTGGGTGCAGTGGTACACGCCTGTAGTTCCAGCTACTTGATAGGCTGAGGTGGAAGGATCACTTGAGCCTGGGAAGTAGAAGCTGCAGTGAACAATGACTGTGTCTGTGAATAGCCACTGCATTCCAGCCTGGGCAACATAACAAGACCTCATATCTTAGAAAACTGAACAAACCAGTAGTCACTTAGGAAGCAGGGAAAAAAAAATAAAAATAAAACCAGCACAGTAAGAACAAATCCTAGCAAAACATAAGCTTTTCTGTTTACCAGCTAAATTGGTGCCTCCTAGTGGCAGTGTGTGAAAGCAGTTTACATGTCACTACCTGCCTTCCACAAAATTATGCTAGTTTTGATGACATCTTAACTTTTTGGATAAAGCGAAGCATTAATATATTTAAAATTTACATAAAATGCGTCTGGACCGTATATGTTTGACAAGAGCCTTGGTTATTAAATAACCCCCATCACTCAGCTACTATGTTTCATTTTAAATGGCTTCTGAATCTATCTGCTGCTCTCTTTCCCTACTTCCGTTGTGTGCCCAGAGACTGGTACCTCTGTGCTGTGTGATGCTGGTAGCTGGGTTGGTTCAAGCTATTGTCTTTTCATGCTTGGGCTATTATGATAGCCTTTTGACTCCTCCCTTCCTATTCTTTCCCCCATAATGCATTCTCCCTATGGATGCCAGATTGTATCATGTCACTCCCCTTCATAAAAACCTTGTGTGGCCCCAGTGCCTTCACATTCAAGTCCTGATCCCTTGGCCTGACCTTTGAAGCCTTTCACAGACACTGCATCTTACCTCTGGGCCTTTGGAAAGGCTACTTCCAAACCCGCAATGCCTTCTCACTCTCCCATCCACCGTGCTTCTGGCAAATACCTTCCTGTGAACCCCTCCAGACCTAGCTGGAGTGTTAGCCTCTTCCTTTTATTTATTAATTTTTTTTGAGATGGAGTCTTGCTCTGTCATCTGGGCTGGAGTGCAGTGACACGATCTCAGCTTACTGCAACCTCTGCCTCCTGGGTTCAAGCAATTCTCCTGCTCCAGCCTCCCAGGTAGCTGGGATTACAGGTGCACACCACCACACCTAGATAATTTTTGTATTTTTAGTAGAGATGGGATTTGGCCCCGTTGGCCAGGCTGTTCTCGAATTCCTGACCTCAAGTGACCCACCCACCTTGGGCCCCTAAAGTGCTGGGATTATAGGCTTGAGCCACTGTGCCCTGCCCAGCATTAGCCTCTTCCAAAAGCCTTCCCAGCCCTCTCAGGCCACATTATCGAGGTGACTGATGAGAGAGACAGTAAGGGGTAGAACCCTCACAAGCCCAAACTCTCCTTGCAGTGACCATTCTTCAGTGCATGAAGACAGACAGCATCCAGAACCGAACGGCCCGTGCCCTGGGGAACTTAGCCATGGAACCTGAGAGTTGTGGGGACATCCACTGTGCTGGTGAGAGGCTGTGAGGGTGGGGTCTGCTAGGACTCGGAGCAGAAGAAAGACTTGAGTGTCTGCCCTTTTTCACCCTCTGTGCTCCCCTTTCCTGCCCTCAGGTGCTGTTCCGCTGCTTGTGGAGAGCCTGACAGCCTGCCAGGACTCGCAGTGCCTGCAGAGCGTGGTGCGTGCCCTCCGCAACCTGGCAGACTCACCCCAGCACCGCCTGGCCCTGGCACAGCAGGGAGCAGTGCGCCCGCTGGCCGAGCTCCTAGCCACTGCCCCAGATGCTGCACTGACCTCAGCCCTTGTCCGTGCCCTCCTGGAACTCAGCCGAGGCTGCTCCCGGGCCTGTGCTGAGCAGCTAAGTCTGGGTGGGGGACTGGGCCCACTCGTCAGCCTGGCATCCCACCCCAAGCGGGTAGTACGCGAGGGAACCATTCTGATCCTCGCCAACCTGTGTGCCCAGGGCCTGATTCGGCCTGCACTGGGCAATGCTGGTGGGGTGGAGGTGCTGGTAGATGAGCTTCGGCAGCGCCGGGGTCCTAATGGAGCTAGTCCAGCCTCCCAGCAGCCCCTGGTGCGGGCTGTGTGCCTCCTGTGTCGTGAGGCCATCAACCGGGCCCGGCTGCGGGATGCTGGTGGCTTGGATCTACTGATAGGCCTGCTGCGGGACCCTCGTGCCAGTGCATGGCACCCTCGTATTGTGGCTGCCCTTGTGGGCTTTCTCTATGACACTGGGGCCCTGGGCCGGCTCCAAGCTCTGGGACTTGTGCCTCTCCTGGCTGGGCAGCTGTGTGGTGAGGCTGGCGAGGAGGAAGAAGAGGGAAGAGAAGCTGCTTCCTGGGACTTCCCTGAGGAGAGGACCCCTGAGCGGGCACAGGGTGGAAGCTTCCGGAGCCTCAGGTGAGTCTCTGCATCAGGGCTTGGGAGGGTGAGCAGTGTGGTGGCGTGGGGTTTGTGTCTGTCTTGGTCCTCTTCACTACCTCCACCCCCATTCTGTCTGAATAAGACTTTTATTACCCAGACTCCTGATTCCCACACAGCCACCTGCCAGTTCCTATTTAACACACTCTACTCCCCTGGGTCTACCTTTTTTTTTTTTTTGAGACAGGGTCTCACTGTTATCCAGGCTGGAATGCAGTGGTGCCATCTCCACTCACTGCAACCTCTGCCTCCTGGGTTCAAGCAGTTCTCCTGCTTCAGCCTCACGAATAGCTGGGATTACAGGTGCCGGCCACCACGCCCAGCTAATTTTTGTATTTTTAATAGAGACAGGGTTTCACCGTGTTGGTCAGGCTGGTCTCAAACTCCTGACCTCAGGTGATCCACCTGCCTCGGCCTCCCAAAGTGCTGGGATTACGGGTGTGATCCTCTGCACTGGCTGGATCTACCTTTTAACCTTGGTCCCACCCCAGCACCTTTGAACTCTGGGCCCCAGACTGGTGGACTCTAGAGTCCAAGTTCTTACTCTGTTACTGTCACTCATGAATTGAAGCATCACAGGAAAGCTGAGGAACTCTTTTTATTTTTTTTAAACATTACAGTTGGCGATCTTGCTTTGTTGTCCAGACTGGTCTTGAACTCTTGGCTTCCAGTGACCCTCCCAGCTCAGCCTCCCAAAGTGTAGGGATTACAGGTGTGAGCCACCATGCCCAGCCCCCAGCGCTTCCTATTTCCCTTTTATTTTGTCCATGACCCCTGTACTCTACACTGGCCCCACACTAACATAACTTATAGTACTCTTACTTCTTATCTGCTTCTTCTCACTGGAACATAAACTCCAGGAGGACAGGCACTTTGTTCAGTGCTTCTGCCCAGCATCTAAAGAACAGCTTGGCACATGACAGGCATCAGTAATTGCTGAAATGAGGTTTTAGTCCTAACCCCTCTCACTTCCATTTATCCCCTTTCTCCACCCTCCTCCTCTCCCCTGGCTTTTCCTCCCTCCAAGACAGCTTTTAGCTCATGCAGTGGCTCACGCCTGTGATCCCAGCGCCTTGGGAGGCCAAGGCAGGAGGATCGCTTGAGCACAGGAGTTCGAGACCAGCCTGGGCAACATAGCAAGACCCATCTCTATAAAACATTTAAAAAATTAGCTGAGTGTGGGGGCACACACCTGTAGTGCCAGCTACTTGGGAGGCTGAGGTGGGAGGATCGCTTGAGCTCAAGAGTTCAAGGCTACAGTGAGCCAGGATCCCACAACTGCATTCCAGCCTGGGCTACAGAGGGAGACCACGTTTCTTTAAAAAAAAAAAAAAAAAAAAAGACCCCTTAGGCCTCTTGGACTCTGCCCCTTCACCTTGGCTCTGGGTTCAGTCTCCTTTCTTTCTTCCCTCCACAGGTCGTGGCTGATCTCCGAGGGCTATGCCGCGGGCCCTGATGACATCTCCCCCGACTGGTCTCCTGAGCAGTGTCCTCCACCGGAGCCTATGGAGCCGGCCAGCCCCATCCTCACCCCGACCTCGCTGCGGGCACCGCGCACCCAGCGCACTCCAGGCCGCAGCAAAAAAAAAAAACCCCGCCGCCGCCATCGAGGAGCCTTGGGGACGCGAAAGGGGCCAGCCTGCTGCTGCTTTCACGCTTTTCCCAGGCCCCTGACCCAAGCGGGGCACTTGTGACCGGCCCAGCCCTGTACGGCCTGCTGACCTATGTGACCGGTGCACCGGGCCCGCCCCGCCCACGTGCACTGCGCATCCTGTCACGCCTCACCTGCAACCCTGCCTGTCTCGAGGCCTTTGTGCGCAGCTACGGCGCAGCGCTGCTGCGGGCGTGGCTGGTGCTGGGGGTGGCGCCCGACGATTGGCCGGCACCACGTGCCCGGCCCACTCTCCACAGCCGCCACCGAGAGCTGGGTAAGTTCCCACGCCCACCCGTCTCCTTGCCCCTGTGCGAGTCCCCATCCTTACCCATGGCTTCCAAGGGCTCAGAACCTCACCTTCCCACTCACTCGTCCTCCCCAGCCCGTCCTCCAGACAGCCCGTCACCAGAGTGGGGTGGGGAGCACGACGTTCTGGTCCCTTCATGGGCCTACAGGCAGAGTTCTGCTGTGTCCTCTGCCCAAGCCCTGGGACCTAGATACCCTAACTCCAGATGCAGCCCCACGCCCAGGATCCGGGCCGGTCTGTGCTGCTTTCTGGGCTCTGCCATTGGTTCAGCGCTGTCCTGACTGCTCCCCACCGGCACCCTGACCTGTGAACCCCGGCCTCACACCACCCCCAGCACTGCCAGGGACTGCCCTGTCTGCTGTGCCCTGACCACAGGCTGCTTCAGGGGACCAGACTTACACCCTGACCGTCCCACCTTCTGTTGTTGTCCTGGACCTCAGGTTCCCGGTGTCCTAAGCCCAGCACTGCCTCTTCAGTGCCCTGACTTCTCACCCAGAGGTTTTACCCTCCTTCATTTCATCGGCCCAGAGTCCTGTCTCAGACCCCAGCTCCCAGCCTGAAAAGCTTTCCACTTGCAGGGGAGAGGCTACTGCAGAACCTGACGGTTCAGGCTGAGTCGCCCTTCGGGGTCGGGGCCCTCACGCACCTCTTACTCTCAGGGAGCCCTGAGGACCGCGTGGCCTGCGCGCTGACCCTGCCCTTCATCTGCCGGTGAGTGGGAAGTGGGTGCCTTGCGGGGCTGGGGAGGAGTGCTGTGTTTCCCAGGCCCGTTTCTCACCTTCTGAAAGGCCCTCTCTACCCTGTAGGAAGCCCTCTCTGTGGCGCCGGCTGCTCCTGGAGCAGGGTGGCCTCCGGCTCCTCCTTGCGGCGCTGACCCGGCCGGCCCCACACCCGCTCTTCCTCTTCTTTGCCGCGGACTCCCTTTCCTGCCTCCAAGACCTGGTGTCTCCCACCGTGAGCCCAGCCATCCCACAGGCAGTCCCCATGGACCTAGACTCACCCTCCCCTTGCCTCTATGAACCTCTGCTGGGCCCAGCCCCTGTCCCAGCTCCCGACCTGCACTTCCTGCTGGACTCAGGCCTCCAGCTCCCTGCCCAGCGAGCGGCTTCAGCCACCGCCTCCCCTTTCTTCCGGGCCCTGCTGTCAGGCAGCTTTGCAGAAGCCCAGATGGACCTGGTGCCCCTGCGAGGCCTGTCACCTGGCGCAGCCTGGCCTATCCTGCATCATTTGCATGGTTGTCGGGGCTGTGGGGCTGCCCTGGGGCCTGTGCCCCCTCCAGGCCAGCCCCTGCTGGGCTCAGAGGCCGAGGAGGCACTGGAGGCTGCTGGCCGTTTCCTACTGCCTGGGCTGGAGGAGGAGCTGGAAGAGGCCGTGGGCCGCATCCACCTAGGACCCCAGGGTGGCCCAGAGTCAGTGGGTGAGGTGTTCCGCCTGGGCCGGCCCCGGCTGGCTGCCCACTGTGCCCGCTGGACACTGGGGCCAGAGCAGTGCCCGAGGAAGCGGGGTCTGGCCCTGGTGGGGCTTGTGGAGGCAGCAGGTGAAGAGGCAGGGCCCCTGACAGAGGCTTTACTGGCTGTGGTGATGGGGATTGAGTTGGGGGCAAGGGTCCCTGCCTAGACTGTTGACGTCCCCTGGGAAGGGGACCCAAGGATGAATTGGCTCTGAAGGAGCCTCCCTGAGACTGGCAAGGGAGGAGGCTGAGCAGAAGGAGTCGTCATGGAACAGCGGTGAGAACATGGAGCCAGACCCCAGGATGACGATCTGAAGACCTGGGAGTGAGAAGCCAAGGCCAGGGTCTGGGCGTGGGGCCCAGAGAAGCAGAACAGCCCAGGGCCCCAGGTGCCTGGCCTGGCCCAGACCTCTGGAGTTGAGATTAAACACTTTGGAGTTGGATACCTGTGTTGTGTGGTGTGTCTGCTTCTGTTTCTTCGCCCACCAAGCAGGGTCTTGTTCAGGTCTTTGTGTTTGGACACAGACCACCCTTGCATGTGACAGTTTAATAAGTATTGGGACAGGATTGAGTTCCCAGGCTGCTGCTTAGGATGTGGTTTTGGGCCCCAGGGGAAGCCTGCTTCCTGCTGTCAGGGCCTCAGTGCTCTGACATAGCAACCCAACTGGACACGCAGACCTTGCTCAGGGCTGAAAGGGTTGTGCTGAGGGAATGCTGTTAGTCTGATGATGTGTTGAAGGCCTTTGCATTACTGACTGTTGCCCATCTTGGGCCCCCATTCTCTGGCTCCCTTTTCATCTCCTGGGCCATGTGCCCTACTGCTGTCTGTCTGAAGGAAGACCTGCTGTGGAGGGAATCTCATGCCCAGAGACAGACAAAGACCTGTGCTGGCATTGAGGAGAGGGAGGGGCTCACATTGCTTTGGTCTCCAAGGCAGGGTCTCCATCACCTGGCTTCCAGATCTTTTTTTTTTTTTCTAAACTATTATTTTGCTTTAGATTCAGGGACACGTGCATGTTTGTTACACGGGTGTATTGTGTACTGGGGGGGATTGGGTTTC
Organism: Rhinopithecus bieti; assembly: GCF_001698545.2. NCBI lineage: Eukaryota > Metazoa > Chordata > Mammalia > Primates > Cercopithecidae > Rhinopithecus > Rhinopithecus bieti. The sequence continues at coordinate 95,885 of NW_016802972.1, read as the reverse complement.
TAGTGAACCCATTACCCAAAGAGTGAACACTGTGCCTAATAGGTAATTTTCCAGCCCTCGCCCCACACCCACCCGCCCCCTTTTTGGAGTCTCCAGTGTCTCTTTCCATCTTCATGCCCCTGTGTACCCATTGCTTAGCTCCCACTTATAACGGAGAACATGCAGTATTTGGTTTTCTGTGTCTGAGTTAGTTTACTTAGGATAATGGCCTCCAGCTCCATCCATTTTGCTGCAAAGGACATTATTTAATTTTTTAAGGCTGTGTACTATTCCATGGTGTATATGTACCACATTTTCATTTTTTTTAAAGAGACAGGGTCTTGCTGTGTTGCCCAGTTGGTCTCAAAATCCTAGGTTCAAGCAGTCCTCCTGCCTCAGCCTCCCAAAGTGCTGGGATTTATAGGCACGAGCCACTGTGCCAGCCAACAATTTCTTTATTCAGTCAATTATTGATGGATACTTAGGTTGGGTCCATGACTTTGCTATTGTGAATAGTGCTGCAATGAACACAACGAGTCCAGCTGTCCTTTACATGATTTCTTTTCCTGTGGGTAGATACTCGGTAGTGGGATTTCTGGGTCAAATGATAGTTAGAGTTGTAGGTCTTTGAGAAATCTCCATACTGTTTTCCGTAGAGGTCGAGCTAATTTACATTCTCACCAACAGTGTATAAGTATTCCCCTTTCTCCACATTCATGCCAACATCTGTTGCTTTTTTACTTTTTAATAATTGGCTTGCAGATTTTTGACTCCTCAGTGGCAGGCTGATTTTGGGGAGAGCTGCACTGGGCCTGCCAAGGTCTGCTTCTGGGCAGCTGAGGTTGACACTTGCTGTCTCTGAGCCTCTGTGAGTGTTGGTCCAGGTCTCTGGTTTTCAGGCTATGCATTAGAACCAAGCAGAGAGCTTTGAAAAACTGTTGATGTCTGGGACCTTTTTACTCACATTGGACTGGGCATCAGTATTTTATTTTATTTTTATTTTTGGAATCTTGCTCCAGGCTGGAGTGTGGTGGTGCAATCTTGGCTCATTGCAGCCTCCGCCTTTCTGGTTCAAGCAATTCTCGTGCCTCAGCCTCCCAAGTAGCTGGAATTACAGGTGCCACTATGCCCGGCTCTTTGTATTTTTAGTAGATACAGGGTTTCACCATGTTGGCCAGGCTGGTCTCAAACTCCTGATCTCAGGCGATCTGCCTGCCTTGACCTCCCAAAGTGCTGGGATTACAGGCGTGAGCCACCACGCCCAGCCAGGCCCTATCTTCAAATATAGTCACACTGGGAGTTAAATTTTGATGTATAAAAGTGGGAGAGGCACAAACATTCAGTCCACAACACTCCCTTTCCCCCAACCCTAGGCAACCACTAATCTACATCTTATCTCTACAGATGACCTATTCTGGACATGTCATATAAATGGAATCATACAGTGTGTGATTTTTCGTGTCTGGCTTCTTTCACATAGTGTAATGTTATCAAGGTTCATCCACACCGTAGCATCTCATTTCTTTTTATTAGGAATAATACAGTTTCACTTTATGCATTGCTGTGGTTTGAACATGTCCCCCCAGAGTTCATGTGTTGGAAACTTAACCCCCAATGCAACTGTTGAGACGTGGGAACTTCAAGAAGTGATTAGGTTATGTGGGCTCTTCCCTCATGAATGGATTAATGGCATTATTGCATGAGTAGGTTAGTTATCAAGGGAGTGGACATTGATAAATGAATGGGTTCTGCCCCCACCCCACCCCCTCTCTTGCACTGTCTTACCCTTCCACTTTCTGCTGTGGGATGAGGCAGAAAGAAGGCCCTCACCAGATGCAGCGCCCTTGATCTTGGACTTCCCAACCTCTAGAACACAAAGAAATCTCTGTTCTTTATAAATTATCCAGCCTTAGGTATTCTATGATGAAACACAAAACAGACTAAGACATGGATATGGCACTTTTGTTTCTTCAGTCATCAGTTGACGGACATTTGGGTTGTTTCCACTCTGGGGCTATTATGAATAATGCTGCTATGAATATTCATGTACAAGGTTTTTTTGTGGAATATGCTTTTATTTCTCTTGGTTACATATCTAGAAGGGAAATTGCTGGATCATAGAACTCTATGTGTAAACATCTGAGGAACTGCCAGACTATTTTCCAAAGTTAGTGAATGATTTTACATTCCAACCAGCCATGTGTGAGGGTTCCAATGTCTCCACATCCTCACAAAAACTTGTTAAATACCTCTTTTTTTCAGTTGTTTTTTTTTTTTTTTTTTTTTTTTTGAGTCGGAGTCTCACTCTGTCACCCAGGCTGGAGTCCAGTGGCACGATCTCTGCTCACTGCAACCTCTGTCTCCCTAATTCAAGTGATTCTCCTGCCTCAGCCTTCCGAGTAGCTGGGATTACAGGTGCCCGCCACCACGCCCAGCTAGTTTTTGTATTTTTAGTACAGACGGGGTTTTGCCAAGTTAACCAGGCTGGTCTCAAACTCCTGACCTCAGATGATCCGCCTGCCTCGGCCTCCCAGAGTGCTAGGATTGCAGGCGTGAACCACCGAGCCTGGTCTCTAAAATATTATTATTATTATTATTTGAGATGGAGTCTCGCTCTGTTGCCCAGGCTGGAGTGCCGGGGCGTGATCTCAGCTCAATGCAGCCTCTGCCTGCCAGATTCAAGGGATTCTTCTGCCTCAGCCTCCCAAGTAACTGGAAATACAGGCGCCCACCACCTTGCCCGTCTAATTTTTTGTGTGTGTTTTTAGTAGAGACTGGGTTTCACCATGTTAGCCAGGCTAACATGATCTCTGCTCACTGCAACCTCTGCCTCCCGAGTTCAAGTGATTCTCCTGCCTCAGCCTCCTGAGTAGCTGGGATTATAGGTGCCTGCCACCATATCCAGCTAATTTTTGTATTTTAAGTAGGACGGGGTTTCACCAAGTTAACCATGCTGGTCTCAAACTCCCGACCTCAGGTGATCCGCCTGCCTTGGCCTCCCAAAGTGCTGGGATTACAGGCATGAACCACCGAGCCTGGCCTTTAAAATATTATTATTATTTGAGATGGAGTCACTCTCTGTTGCCCAGGCTGGAGTGCAGTGGTGTAATCTCAGCTCACTGCAGCCTCCACCTGCCAGGTTCAAGGGATTCTCCTGCCTCAGCCTCCCAAGTAGCTGCGACTACAGGTGCCTGCTGCCGTGCCTGGCTAAGTTTTTGTGTGTTTTTAGTAGAGACTGTTTTCACCATGTTAGCCAGGCTGGTCTTGAACTCCTGACCTCAGGTGATCCACCCACTTCGGCCTTCCAAAGTGTAGGGATCACAGGCATGAGCCACCACTCCTGGCCTAATTACCTGTCTTTTTTTTATTATCGTCATCCTAATAGATATGATGTGGCGTCTCATTGTAGTTTTGATTTGCATTTCTCTGGGGACTAATGATGTTGAGGATATTTTCATGTAATTATTGGCTATTTATATAACGTATTGAACTGTCTATTCAGGTCATTTGCCCATTTTTTTTCTTTTTCTTTTTTATTCTTGAGACAGGGTCTCCTCTATCGCCCAGGAGTTCAGTGGCACAGTCTCAGCTCATTGCAGCCTCTGCCTCCCGGCTTCAAGTAATTCTCGTGTCTCAGCCTCCCAAGTAGCTGGGATTATAGGCGCCCGCCACCACACATGGCTAATTTTGTATTTTTAGTAGAGACGAGGTTTCATCACGTTGGCCAGGCTGGTCTCGAACTCCTGACCTCAAGTGACCTGCCCGCCTTGGCCTCCCAAAGTGCTGGGATTATAGGTGTGAGCCACCATGCCCATCTGGCATTTTTAAAAGCTCCCCAGGTTGTTCTGATTTGCTCCTGGGTTGAGACCCATAGTCCAGTGCCCAGATCTGTCCAAGAGAGTGGCTGCCGCACAGTTGTCTGTCCACAACTACCTTTAGGGCCTCTCATTTCCACCTCGTTTCTCAGGGTCTCAGTCCAGGGAAGCCTTACTACTTTGTGGCTGGAGACTTTGTCTTGCTTTCTGCTCTGAGTTCATCAGTAACTTGGAAAAGGACTGTTTGGGAGCAGGCCTGGGCCACCTCAGTGTTGAGGAAGGGCTTTGTCTTGCAGGCTGGCTGGGGGTTGGTTGCCTGGGAGTGTTTGCCCCGCATTTGCAAAGGGCTTGCGCCCGGGGTTCGAGTTTACCTGTGTCTATGACCAAGTCTTGGAGGGAAGGTCCTAGTGTAGAGTCTGTGGGTGGGTTCACTGTGTCTGTCCCCGTCCTTGAGATTTCTTTGTGTCTAGTATGTATGCCTCTTGGGGCCTCTATTTAATCTGTCAGGGTCTCCGATGGGAAGGTCTCTGAACCTGAGGTCTGAGCCTTAGAACATCTCTCCTGCTACCAATCAAAAAATTCCGTCTGGGACGAGTCTCCCAGGAATGGCATGGGTGGGAGGGAGGCTCTTGTCTAGGACTCAGGCTCTGGCTTTGCGGGGTGTCTGCTTGGGGGCCGCAGTCCGTGTCTGTAAGTCTCCCTAGGGAGCGGCTATGGGGCTTGGTCTGGAGAAGCCACTTCTTTCTGGCACTGGCCTCCTGGGGCTCCCTGGAACTGAGGCCAAGGCTGGGGTGTGGCCGCCTCCACGGCAGGCCGGCGGGCTGGGCTCGGGTGGGCCGGGGCGCTCCCTCCTTTCCACGCCCCTACCTCGGGTTCCCCCGTTCATCGCCCCCCCATCCCCATCCCAGCGGGTCCCAGCTTCCTTACATGGTCACGGCCGGGCTTCCAGCTCCCGGACGTCCCCCGCCCCCCGCCCCCACCGGACACGGCCC
>NW_016802972.1:85876-90709 GCF_001698545.2 Rhinopithecus bieti | reverse complement strand
GACACGGCCCCGCCCTGTTCGCCCCGCGCCACCCGCCCGCGCCCCGCCATGGAGGACCTGGGTGAGTGGGGCCGGATCCCCGGGTCCGTGGCCCCTCACCGCTGCCCAGATCTGCCTCCCCGCCGTCGCTCTCCCGCATCTCCCCATCCCTGTCTTCTTGCTTCTGCTTTTCGCCTCTGCCAGCGCCTCCTTTCCAACTCCACGTCCCCCTTCCTGCCTCTCCCTTCCTGCCTTTCCCGGGCCGGCCGCTCCCTCCCTTCTTTCCTCGCTCCGCTCCTCCATCCCAGGCTGCGGCGGATGGAACGGGAGGTGCGGCGCCCGCGGGCGCCCGGGCGCGGGGCTCTGGGGAGGGAGGGGTTAAAGGGGCCTCGGCCCGGGGACCGGGAAAGTAGAGGGCACGGGAAAGTCTGGCACCAAGTTTTGGAGAAAAAAAGAGGGCCTGCCTGCGCCAGGGTTTTGGGAGAGGAGGAGTTAAGGGCTCCTGAGCACGGTGAGGGTCGGGTCCTTGGAGCAAGGAAGAGAATAGTAGCTCAGGAGTGCCTAGGCGCCCGCGAAGGCTTCAGGGTTTCACGCGAGTGCTCAGAGACGAAGACTGAGGGCAGGACTTCTGGGTTCTGGAAGTGAAGGGGCTCAAAGGACCCGGATCTCGGTATGCAGGGATGGGAGAGTGGTGTCTTGTCCGGAAAGGGGGACCCAGGTATCTCGTCCTCCCTGCGGAGCCTGGGGCTGGAAGGCTGTGCGCTCCACCGGAGAGAGGGGCTTTCGGCCCCCGGCGGTAGAGGGCGCTGCTTGGTAGGGGTAACTGACACGGTACCGCAGAGAAGCAGCCAATCAGAAGACAGGTCCCAGCGAAGCGCCAATGAGGAGCGCAGGGCGGGACTCAGGGGCCGGGGAGTGGCCAGGCTGGGCGGGGCCTGTGTAGGTACGGGGAGGAGTTAACGAGCGCGGAAGAGAGACCGTCCAATGAGAAAGCTGGGGGCCAGGCACTGGGCCAATGGAGCAGTTTGGAGGGGAGCCAAATTTGGCTTGGTTGAAGAGCCCGTTTTGACTGCATCAGAGAAGATGGGGAGAATAAAATAATCAGGAGGCTGGGTTTGTGCTTGGCTCCCAGCGTGAGCAACTGGGATATTCCGGTCATAAATATTACTTGCTACCCTTTGAGCAGTGCTCTGCCTGGCTCTGGCCCTTTGACCTCTGCTCTTAATACTGGCTTCTGTCCTCCAGTACTACCCACTGGGAACCTTATCTTCCGATGTAACCGTGACCCCTGTCTCTCTCCCTGATGGCCTCTTCCTGCAGACGCCCTGCTCTCTGACCTGGAGACTACCACCTCTCACATGCCAAGGTCAGGGGCTGCCAAAGAGCGCCCTGCAGAGCCTCTCACCCCTCCCCCATCCTATGGCCACCAGCCACAGGTGAGATCGGATGTTGGGGCCTGGGGCAGCCACTAGGGCCAGGCTCGGCCTAGTCTATGGGGATCTCAGCCTGAGTGGGGCAGAGTGCAGGCCTGTCATCCCACCTGTGCGTCTCCGCTCTGTAGACAGGGTCTGGGGAGTCTTCAGGAGCCTCGGGGGACAAGGACCATCTGTACAGGTGAGGGGCCTGGCAACCAGGGCATAGGGGGCCAACTGAGGCTCATCCGTACAGGTGAGGAGGCTTGGATTCCCCACCGCTGAACCCAGGCTCCCACTCTGCTTCCCAGCACGGTATGCAAGCCTCGGTCCCCAAAGCCTGCAGTCCCGGCGGCCCCTCCATTCTCCTCTTCCAGCGGTGTCTTGGGTACTGGGCTCTGTGAGCTAGATCGGTTGCTTCAGGAACTTAATGCCACCCAGTTCAACATCACAGGTACCAGGGTGACTGAGAGAGACCTTGATGGGATGGGGGCAGGGGAGGGAAGGGCAGGGCAGCGACTAACAAGAATACACTTCCCAGAGTAGCAGTTAAAGGAACCTAAAGCCTCAAGTGGGAGAGTGCATTGAGCACAGCCCTATATGCAGCTTCCTCCTCCCCTCTCTCCAGATGAAATCATGTCTCAGTTCCCATCTAGCAAGGTGGCTTCAGGAGAGCAGAAGGAGGACCAGTCTGAAGACAAGAAAAGATCCAGCCTGTGAGTTTGGCATCCTTGTCAGGGCTGAGAGGAGATGAGTCCTGGATGTCTGAGTCACTAGAGGGAGCATTGCTCTGGGAGGCTCTGAGATGACACAAGCATATTCTTCACAGCCCTTCCAGCCCATCTCCTGGCCTCCCAAAGCCTTCTGCCACCTCGGCCACTCTGGAGCTGGATAGACTGATGGCCTCACTCTCTGACTTCCGCGTTCAAAACCATGTGAGTTGGGCAGTGGGCTAGTGTCCATTTGTGGCTCCCCAACCCCTTCTAGACAATTCCACATCTGCTGCCTTGCTGACTCAATTTTCATGTCCTCCCCGCTGCAGCTTCCAGCCTCTGGGCCAACCCAGCCACCAGTGGCAAGCTCCACAAACGAGGGCTCCCCATCCCCACCAGAGCCGACTGGCAAGGGCAGCCTAGACACCATGCTGGGGCTGCTGCAGTCAGACCTCAGCCGCCGGGGTGTTCCCACTCAGGCCAAGGGCCTCTGTGGCTCCTGCAATAAACCTATTGCTGGGCAAGTAAGTGGAGCCTTGTGAGAAGGGAGGCAGAGACCTGTCACAGACCCGTCTTTAGTGGGAGCTGGGCTTTATGCTGTTGCCTTTTAATAAGTGAATCTGGAAAGTGGGTATCATTGTTACTTATATTTTATGGATGAGGAAACTGAAGCTCTGAACCACACAGCAGGTTAGTGGTAGGGTGAAAATTCCAACCATGTTACCATTCATTATGGTCCTACTGTGTGCCAGGCACTGTGCTAGCTCCTTTACAAACCCTCGTCTCATCCAATCTTCACAAAACACTCAGTGGCTCCACCCACCATCTCTTACGCATCTACAAAGGCTCTCTCTTCCTCCATCAGAGTCTGGACTGGGTTCACTGGTCCTTGGCTTATTGACTGAGCAGATGTGATTGACAACAGCTGTGCCTAGGGGTTAACCTAGTGCCCCCTGCTAGATCAAGTACCTGACTCCTAGCCCAGAATTGCCCATCTCAGCAAAGGAGGGTGACATTGTGACTTTTGTGGATCATAGGCACTTTCATCTTCATGAATCCCTTTGTCCATTAAAATACATAGTTTTTTATGCCTGTGTTGGTGTAAAGATGGGTATGTTATTATTATATATTAAAGCATTTTTTTCATTTTTTATTCTGAACTTTTAAAAACTGATTTTTCACTTCCTCCCTCTTATTTATTTTGAGACGAAGTCTCACTCTGTGACCCAGGCTGGAGTGCAGTGGTGCGATCGTGGCTCACTGCAGCCTCAACCTCCTGGGCTCAAGCAATCCTCCCACCTCAGCCTCCCAAATGCTAGGATTAGAGGCACGAGCCACCCAGCCTGGTCTTAACTCTGATTTAAAAAGAAGTAAAACGTTTTTATGGGACCCTAAATGTATTGTGGGCTCCAGGCTCTGTGCCTGCTGTGCCTCATGTGTAGGTCAATCCTGGAGCACAGGTGGAAGATGGGAGCTGGATCTCCATCGCTTACAGCCTGCGTGATCTGGAACACTGGATTCTTTATTCTGATCGCTCAGAGAGGACTCGAAACACGTCGCGTAAACCTTGCCTCGCTGGGCATGTGGCCGTCAGAGCCGCTCTGACCACGCCTCACCTCCCACTCGCAGGTGGTGACGGCTCTGGGCCGCGCCTGGCACCCCGAGCACTTCGTTTGCGGAGGCTGTTCCACCGCCCTGGGAGGCAGCAGCTTCTTCGAGAAGGATGGAGCCCCCTTCTGCCCCGAGTGCTACTTTGAGCGCTTCTCGCCAAGATGTGGCTTCTGCAACCAGCCCATCCGACACGTGAGCCCTGTCCGGCCGCACTGAGCCGGCCCTGTCTCACCCGGAGAGCTGTGGGACGGGCCTCCACCGCATGGGTCCCGCCCCACCCGCGCTACCCCACCCCTACCCCTTGGCAATGTCCACAGCCCCTTGGACTCCACTCTTCCTTTCTGACTCCCACGTTCCTAGTTAGATCTTCTCCCCCGCCCCCCACGCATGCCTTAGCCCAGTCACCCGGGTTCCGCGCGGGAGAGGAAGGCGCGAAGGCACGGAGGCCGCGCTGAGTGTCCTCTCCCTCCCTACAGAAAATGGTGACCGCCTTGGGTACTCACTGGCACCCAGAGCATTTCTGCTGCGTCAGTTGCGGGGAGCCCTTCGGAGATGAGGGTGAGAGTGAACTTGACTCCCACCTTAAAAGCTGCAGGTCCCCTCGACGTCTCGCCCCAGCCCTTCCGATCTCCGGAGTCCTCAGGGCCATGATTTTCCTTCTGCTCTTTTCTAGCCCTGCCCTCTCCCACACAGACTCCGGACCTAAGCCCTCCCGCTCCGTCCCGCCCCAGACCCGGCTCCTCCTTCCCCAAGGCTCCTTCGGACTGCCCCTCCTCCCGCCCCAGATCTCAGGTCTTGTGGGTCCCCCGTCCCGCCCGCATCTTTTACTTTCAGCCCACTCGGTTCCCTCTCCTAGGTTTTCACGAGCGCGAGGGCCGCCCCTACTGCCGCCGGGACTTCCTGCAGCTGTTCGCCCCGCGCTGCCAGGGCTGCCAGGGCCCCATCCTGGATAACTACATCTCGGCGCTTAGCGCGCTCTGGCACCCGGACTGCTTCGTCTGCAGGGTGCGCGCTGCGGGGCGGGGCGTTGGAGGGGCGGGTCAAGGGTGCAGGGCTATGGGGCGGGGCCTTGGAGGGGCGGGTCAAGGGTGCAGGGCTGTGGGGCGGGGCCTTGGAGG